>NC_056741.1:1804847740-1805060240 GCF_019279795.1 Protopterus annectens | reverse complement strand
CCTCTGGATATAATGTGACATCCAAGCATCTGTACTGATGGCTTCCCAATCTTCTATGTGGAAATCTGGGCACCCCCTGACTGTTTCCAGAGAGTGATAGTTGGGCAACACATCAGGTGCTCTGAAAAGGCCTTCATGAGAAGGGTCCCTGGAATCACAGGATTTGTGGAAGACCCCTTGCTCCTGGGGCAGCATCTGGGGAAGGTTCCCCATTTCACTGCTGCAGGAGGCACCATCTCCAGGAGTGTTCTCAAAGACCTGCTGCAACTTGTGAAAAAGAGAGACATTTTTACTACTTACAGCTCATAGAAAAGGACTTTTGAGGGGTAAAGAAATGCACCTAAAAAGCAGATCGCTTCTTCCCTTCCTATTCGCTCCTAATCAAACTTTTTTGAAGTTTGGTCCAAACAGCAAGGAACCATCACAGGGAGCATTTAGAAAGGATGCCTTAAAGCAGTCCGCAAAGTTACACAGGTGCATCCAGGCATGATGACACATCAGACTACCACTGTCTGCTTTGAGTGCTGTACCATCTGCAGAGTTTGAAATCAGCCTCAAAGATACATTTGGAGATGGATTGTATTGTAGAAAGCTAAGCCCGTACAGACTTTTGAGCCTTCTGCAGCTGAATTTTCAATACAGTTTTTGACATCTCCCCAATCAAATCTCTCTTAAGCCTTGTCAGGTGTACCAAGCAATTCAAAGCATGCAAAGCAAAAGCAAAGGTGTCTGAGACATAGGTGCATGTCCTTAGATGATCCAGTGCCAGAGACTTCTTAATTTGCTGGATGAACTGAAGAGCTCTCCTTTTTGGCAACTGCAATAACCACAATATTATCCACTGTGGTGCCCTTTCTCCAAAAATGTCTATCTTAGGAGGGACTGATACTTTGTTTTTTGGGGAACTGGTTTCACCTCACTGGGTTGGCTCAATGCCTTCTGGACACCAGATGAATGAGTGCATCTGGAGGAGGTACCACCTATGACATGGATGGACCCACACCAAAAGCCTCAAGAAATACCGACTCCTTATGTATGGGGGCTATGGTGCTCCATACCTCACACTGGCTGAGCACTTCTAATAAGTAGTAAGTTGAGAATTCTTCACGGGGGGGAGGGGCTTAATCAAGGTTGCTGTCCTTGGTGGGCACCTGCTCAGGGTAGAACAAATTCTTCTTCTTTCACATGCTCTTCAAATGAATCTCCTAGGCAGGAGAAGCCATGAGGGACACTAAAGATACAGTAGATCCTGAAACATAAAAATGCTTGAGGAGTAATGGCACAGGCTGTCGCAGAGTTGGCTGATGTGAGCCCTAGGAATCAGATGGGTGACAAGATAGTGATAGGTCTGACCTAGTAATTGAAGCCCAAGTGTCAGAGAGAAATCTGTCTACATCAAACACTGACACCTATGTTTGGCACAGTTCCTCTCAGGTCAAAAGATCCAAGAGAAAGACCAGTGCCAAGATGCAATCCTGTCAGTTCTAATGTCAAGATCAGAGCTAAAATATCACTGAAAAATCTGAGCATTGAACCTGACCCCTGGTCTTCAGCTGTGTCATTTCAGCTCAGAGATGGCCTTCACTCTGAAGGGGCCAGAATCAAGAATACCAAGAAGGACGCCAGTGGATGAGGCAATTAAACTGTCAGCACCAACATGGGGGAGGTCAAGGGGCAGTCGAACCTGTGGACCCTGGCATCAAAGGATGGGCCAAGGCAGGCAGAAACAAGGTTGGTGCTGAGGGCAAAAGACTCTTAAGCCTTGAAGCCAGGCAAACAGAATGATCAGGACCCATCTAAGCCTGTAAGAAGGTGCATATCAGCTGATCTCAAGCCTTTGTCTAATCTGACAAACATAAAAGAAGCAATGGATGCTGGCTTCAACAGTTTAGATGCAGATGTATCTGGGCCTTGGATCCAAAAGGGAGGGCCTTGGAACTAAGGAGGACATAGCTCTGATGATTAATGGGCGAAAAAGGGGAGTGAAGTCTAGTTAAAGCTGAAGAAGCAATAGCTGCAGTAAGGAAGGGGGTGGGTTTGCCCACCGTTAGAAAAGTAGGGTGATACCAAACCTGCAGCCATGATAAATGGAGATCAGCACAAAAGTACACTTTCAGATGGAGCTGGAGAAGCCAAATGCTTGTAGATCATCAGATCTGGATGCCCTTCCATGGAGGTAAAGAACAATTTTCACTCCTCTCTTTCTTTAGCTTTCCCCTTATCGTTCGAACATTTTTATTTCTCTTTGCTTTTTCAGCCCCTATCCTTCTCAGACTTTCATGCTAGGACTTTTTTTTGTGGTGAATGAAAGAAAGTGCAGTTGTGTAAGTAAACTTAACATAACAATACATGTTTGAATGATCACTGCTATATCCAGAGCTATACAGGTTAATATCCTGCAAAAGGTATAACAGCCACTCAGCTTCCAAAGCTTCAGGGAACCTTCCATGCGTCCAAACCATTAGTCAGCTCAAGCTGAGTTGACTAAAAAGACAGTTTTGGGCACAAAGCCATTCAGAGCTTTCATGCTAAAAGAGAGATGGAGGTTGATCCATGAAAGGACAGTGCTAGGAATAATAAAAACAAACATATACACCCTGGCATACACAACACCACACCACACCACACCAAAAAAAAAGGGGGGCGGGGGGTGGCTACTGCTGCAGTGATCTTTCAAACACCTACTGTTATGTTAACTTTACTTACACAGATGTACTATGTTTACCATATTGATCACTGCAGTAGCCTTAGCTACACGTGTAGACTAACGTAGCTTACTAAATTTGGGAGGTGGAAGGAGAAAACTCCAAGAACCCCTGGAGAATGGTCCTAGCAAATCCTGATCTAGACCTAGAGAAGATGTAAAGAGAACCACATTGTAGCTTCTAGAATCCACCCCTTCCCAAAAAACCATAGATGACGCCAAGGCCCTGGAAGAGTGGACCTTGACTTTGCATGGAGTAGTTTGCTGCAGTGAGTACAACAAAAGGTAATACCCTTAGAAAACAATTTGGAAATAGTCACAGGTTGTCTCTTTTTCTTACTTTCACAAGGAATGAATAATTGATCTGAAGATATGAAAGATTTAACTCTGTCAAGATAGTAGCTGATTTGTCAGTGAACATCTAAGGGATGGAGTATCCTTTCTCCATCATTTCAGGTTTGGGAAATAAAATGGGGGGCTGGATAGTTTGTCTTAAAGTAAACTTGTGTACAATTTTAGGCATAAAAGGACAGACAGTCTTCTCTATCAGGGATTTATATCAGAGTACCGGCAAAGAGAAAAGGATGGGGCAATTGTAAGTGAATGACCTGCTCTGATAGATTATTTAGTTGAATCCAGAACAAAAGCTGCTGTTAAAAAGGGATAATTAGTAGAGTGTATAAAATATTGCACAATAACTATAGGAAACAATCAGAAAAGGTTAGAAAAGATTTTGGAGAGAGACCGGATAAGTAATTCACCACTAAGAAACAATGGGAAGATATATGTATGACTCACAAATATGCAACAAAATCTAGAAGATTTAGGATTTTTGCTTGGAAGTGTTTGCATAGCTATCTTTTTTATATCCCAAGCAGACTCCAAAGAATTTTTTCACAGGTAGATGGCAAGTGAATGGCACAGTGGTGTAGCGGTTAGTGTTGTCACCTCACAGCAAGAGCTTCTTCAGTTCAATTCTTGGCTGAGGTGCCGTCTGTGTGGAGTATGCATGTCCTCCCTGCATTCGTGTGGGTTTCCTCTGGGTGCTCCAGCTTCCTTCCACATTCCAAAGACATGCAGTAGGTGGAATGGACACTCTAATTTGGACCTAGGTGTGAGTGTATGTGTGCATGAGAGAGTGTGTGGTGCACCCTCTAAGGGCCTTGGGCTAGCAACTTGATCCCATAAAACCTGTACCTGCTATGGAAACAATGAGTGCTGAAGGGCGCTTGTTGCTCAATGTGCTGTATGTATGGAAGTGAATCCAGGCTCCAGCAATTGGCAAGTGCTGGAGGTGTGATGGGGAAAAAAGATTTAACTTGAACATATGTTTTGGGAGTGTAATGAGTTGGCATTAAAAATGCCCAGAGCACTCTTAGAAGATTCTCTGCATCAGCTTTCCATTACACGTTTTGATCCATTTGGCTAAAGTAATCTTGGTCACCTGAAGGCCCAATCTAGACTCTGAAAAGGGGACAAATAGTTGACTTTCTTTTCTTATGTCCTTTGTTCTATGAGGGTAAAAAATGTAATTGTCTGTGAATATCTAACAAATATAACAAATATTCACCTTTATTGGTGAAGTTTGGGAAGAAAACCAGTAGGTTAAATGTCTGACTGATGATGTTCTCTGAAACTATCTTAGGTAGAAAGGATGGGTTAGTACGCAAAGTAACCCTATCTTTATGAAAAAACAAGTATGGCGGCTGGGATGATAAAGCCTGAATCTCTGATATTCTTGCAGATGTGATGGCTACCAAGAATATGGCTTTCTAAGAGAGAAATTTGGGCTTACAGATAGCTGCTGGTTCAAAAGGAGGCTGTATAATTTTTTTGTAACACTAAATTTAGATCCCAAGGTGGTGAAGGGTCTTTATAAGGGGGCCTGAGTAAGAGGGTTCCTCTCAAGAAGGCACTGCAGAGCTTATGTGAAGCTAGTGAGGAACCATCAAATCCAATGTGAAAAATAGAAATTGCAGCTAGGTGCACTTTAATTCTAGAGTAAGCTGCTCCCTCATTAAACAACTGTGCTAAAAACTCAAGATGAGTGTGAATAGGAGCAGAAAAGGGATCTACATTATTTTGTTTTGTCCACTGCATGGCTCTCCTTCATTTACTGTCGCTTCCATGTAGATGGCTTATGACAGGTAGCAAAATGTGATGTACTGGTGAAGACAGCATAGGTTGTCTGGCTATCAATGGACTGGAGATACCAAGCTGTCAGCTTGAAAATGTCAATGTTCGAATGAGGCACACCTCTTGGATGTGACAGAAGGTTTGGAATTGGATCCAGAATCCATGGCTTCTTCCATAGGTGAGGCCAAAGAAAGGGAAACCAGATTTGTCAAGGCCAATACTGGGCAATGAGGATTACTTCTCTCTTCAACCCGTTTCCTTTCTGAAGAAATGTGGGGATTAATGGAGTTGGGGGAAAAGCATATAAGAGACTGGAAGGCCAATCTTGAGTAAGAGAGTCCCTCAGGGACTCCACTCTTGGGGAGATCAGGGCGAAGTAACTGTTGCATTTCTTGTTTAAAGGGGATACAAAAAGGTCTCAGCAAGGCTGGCCTCTCTTGTGGAATATGTCTTCTGACACTTTCTGATTGAGGGACCACTTGTGAGGCATAATAATGGATCTGCTCAATTTGTCTGCTACCACATTCGACTTTTCTGGAATGTGCACTGCTACCAGAAAGCGGTTGGATGAGATCGCCCATTGTCATACTCAGAGCACCTTTCGACATAAGGGGTATGAAATGGTCCCCCCTTGATTGTTGATGTAGCAGACTACTGATATGTTGTCCAAATGAATCACAATTGTCCCTAGAGGAAGAGCATTCTGAAAGACTGGCAACACGAGTAGCACCGCTCTCATCTCTAGGACATTTTATGTGCGAGTTGGCCTCTTCTTTTGGCCAAGTGCTTTGGACTGTTTTTCACAGATAATGCCCCCAACCCTATCTAGGAAGCATCTGCAGTCACTGTGGCCTTGGGGTAAGGGGGGAAAAAAAGGACGACCTTGTATCAGTCGATCTGACTGAATCCACTATGAAAGATCCTTCTTGCAAATGTTAATAATTCTTATTGGGGCTGACATAGGTTGGCAAGGGATTAACCACTGTACTGCAAGAAGCCACTGTAAGATTCTCATGTGGAATCTTGCTAGTGGAACTAGTATTACTTCTGCTGCCATAGAACCTAAGGTTTAAATTACCATTCTAGCAGGTACCCTTGAACTGTGTAGTAACTTTCTAACCTGATCTCTTATGGTTATCACTCTTGATGATAGCAGACATGCTACCATCTTGATTGTGTTTATGTTTGCTCCTATGAAATGCAAATCTTGAAAGGGGTCTAGATGTGATTTTTCTTAGTTTATTGTAATCCATGACAAAGAACATGTTTGGATAACCATGTCTCTTGCTTCTAGAAGTAGATGCTTGGTTGGGGCAGAGATGAGCCAGTTGTCTACGTATGGAAAGACCTGGAATCCTTGTTGCCTCAAGTGAGCTGCCACTACTACCATACATTTGGTGAACATTCTGGGGGCTGTTGTAAGGCCAAATGGCAGTACTCTGAATTGATAATGACTGGCTCCCAGCTGGAAGTGTAAATGACTTCTGGATCGCCTGTCCATCTTTATGTGGTAGTACGCATCCTGAAGGTTTATCGAGCACATCCAATTGCCCTTTTACAAGAATGGAAGAATGGACTGAACAGTGACCATCTGGAACTTGCTGCACTGAACTGATTTGTTCAATCTGCTGAGATCCAAAATTTGTTTCCAGTCCCGTCTTTTTTGGTACCAAAAAGAACCTTGAATAAGTACTTGATCCTCTCTGGTCTGGGGGGACATTTTGGATGACTCTTTTGTCTAGCAGCCTTTGTATCTGGATGGCTGCTTGCTCACTCTGACTGGGGGGGGGGGTTTGGGGTAGTGGATTTGAAAAGGGTATAAAGTATCCCCTGGATATGATCCTCTGCATGTTATATTTAGTCAGGCTCTCAGGTGCAGGGACAGACTACCACAGATTGCCTCCAGTGAAGAGCAATCGAGCCTCCTTTCAGGAGAACTGAAATATTTTCCCAAATAATGCAACTCTGGACCCTTGATGATGTGGAGTTTTTTTCTGCCAAGAGGGTGGCATCTTCCATTATTGTTTCCCCCCTCTGCCCCTGGGGGAAATTTCTCTACAAGCATGTGGAAAAGACCCTAGTGATTTTTTGAACCACATATTTCCACTGCTTCTCTGATTTTTTGAGTATGGTCTCTGAGGAGTGGAAAAACGTGCCCATGGCAGAAAGGGTCTTCCCATCCTTCTCACACATGGACAGCATATCTCTGACATTTGGGCCAAACAGGGAAGTGCTGTCAAATGGAGCATTGATGAATGAAGACTTAAAGGGCTCAGCAAAGTCGCACAAGTGCATCCAGGCATGCATCTTCATACAGATACCAGAACCCACAGCCCTATTCACCCCTTTGGCTACATGTGAGATGAGCCTCATGGAGGAGTTTGCAATAGCATGTAGCATGGCCAGCTGAAAGGTGAACAAATCCTGTGCTCCTTCAGACACAACTCCTGAGACAGTATCTGATAACTCCTTGATCAGATCCCTCTGCAATCTGGTAAAATATTTCACAGACCTCAAGGGTAAAGTCGCTGAAGAAAAGTCATGCTTCCCGCATCTATTCACCATCCTAGAATCCCTATTAGAAGGATGAATAGTAGAACTTTCTTCCGCAAGTTCTTTTTTTGTGGCTGCCACCATGACCATGGCATCTACTGAACTTCTTTTGACCAAATTTTTTTATACTCTAGTGCTGTTATTATTTCATTTGTTCTCTGAGGAGTGGGTTCCATGGAATCTGGAGCATCCCATGCCTGCCAGAAGATCAAATCAATGAGCTCATCGGTGGTGGGGTCACCCAGGAGGTAGTTGGATGGGATCCAAAAGCCACCCGGTACACTGACTACTCCCAAAGAGGGATTGATGGGCTTCAAGCCACCCCTCTGCTTCAAGACCCCTTGGATGTCCCCAATGGAAACATCATCTAGAGGTGGCAGTGGGGATCCCCCACCTTCAATGAGATCAATGACTTCAGTGATGGACTTCTCTGTGGAGTCTAGCTGCTTCTTCTTACACTTCATCTTCCGAGGAACCTCCTCCATGGGGGTGTTCCACGGAGGTATCAAAAGAGGTGACGGAACCCTTGTGGGTAGTCTGGGGCTTCTGGACCCACTGTCCCTGTGGGAGGTCTGGTCAAGATACTGAACACGAGGTCTGCAAGGCAGAAAGCTATGGATCCACTGAGGTAGATACTGTCTATTCTGCCGAGGCCCTCTTCAGAGCCTCAAAAGCTGACTGCCCCCAAGAAGAGAGGGACCCTTGATCCAATAGGCAGAGCCCTCAGATCCTAGCCCTCTCAAACTCAGATGACAGTGCTCTCGAGGCTAAAGGCAGTGCCGGGATGATCCAAGCAGAGGCTCCAGGACAAGGGGACAGCTTCAAAAACTTTGGAGTTGAACCTAGTATCTCAGAACCGACCAAGCTTCCAAGACCTCGAGAGCTCCCCAGCTCCAACTGTGTAGAGGAACACAGAGTGGAGGTCTGAACTGAGGAAGGAAAGATCCCTGGATCTGATGCAGACAATACTGGACAAATTGGATCTAAAGACTCCAAAACTTCAAGGGAAGTCAGAGGAGGAACATGGAGGGGATGATGAAATTCAGAACTACTGACCTTTAGAGATAGGAACCAAAGGGGAACTTGTAATACCTTGCACCCAGAGGATCTTCTTGACCATACTCTCCAGTTCTTCCATGAAACTTCTAGTTGTGCGAGTTAACAATGTCAATGGTGACTTCGGTCTCTCTACGTAAGGAGAAGGAATTCTGGATAACACTGAGTTGATAGAAGGGGGGTACCGAGTCCTAGGTAAGACCTTTATGGGGTTGCGAAAGCTTCCCATAGGATTTAGCAACAATGGATCTGATCTATCTTTGGGTGCTAAGAGACTTGGATCTGAAGCAGTCACATCCAAAAGACTCTCAGGATCCGACAGTTTGGCAACTTTAGGTGATGGCTCTGTTAATATCTTCAGAAAGGAAGAAGGTCTTTCCTTTTCCTTGTCTAAACTTCTGGAAGACAGGGAAGACGCTAGGCTTGATTGTCCAGATTTAGAAGAGAGTCTTTCTTCTTGTGTTTTTTGTCCAAGCCAGAAATGGCCATCTCAAAGGATGAAGGCAACACACCTTTGAGTATTGTTTATTTCTATGTTCAATGAGGGCCCTGTGGTTATAAGCTTGACATATGTCACAATCTTCCTGCAAGTAAATGGGACCCAGGCAATAAACACAAAGACTGTGCGAGTCACTCAGGGGAATTTTATGTCTGCTCTTCGAACACTTCTTGAAGACAGCCAGCTTATCTGATTTATCCTGTGGGAGGATTAGGGCAAAGGAGCTGCTGCATTTGTTGTCTGGGGGGGAAGCAAAAATATAGCAGCAAGGCTGGCCCCACTGACTGAAAATCAATTCCATGATGTTGCTGTTGATGGACAATTTGTGAGGTAGAAGAATGCACCTGCTCAGTTTGTCTGCTATCACATTGGACTTCCCCAAAATGTGCATTGCTATGAGAAAGCGGTTGGATGAGATTGCCCTTTGCCACACTCTGAGACCTTCTTGACACTAGGGGTAAGATCTGGTCCCTCCTTGTTTGTTGATGTACCCAACTACTGACATGCTGTCCATCTGAATTGCAATCGTTCCCAAAGGGAGAGTATCTTGGAAGGCTTACAACTCTAAAAATGCCGCTATCATCTCTAGGACACTGATATGCAAGTTGGCCTCTTTGGGGAACCATATGCCTTAGACTGTTCACCCCAGAAAATGCACCCCCCCAGCTGGGAGGTGTCTGTGGTCACTATGGCCTTAGGCTGATGGGGAATGAATGGAGCCTTGTGGAATGTGATCTGATTGAATATATCACCTGAGATCTCTCTTGCATGTTTGTGTGAGTCATACCTGAGTTGACATGGGTTTGGAAAGAATTGACCATTATGTTGCTAGCATCCACTGGAAAATCCTCATATAGAATCTGACTAAAGATACTAGGGTTATTGCTGCTGCCATTGACCCTAGAGCTTGCAGGACCAGGTGGACTGAAATATTGGTACTGCAGATTACCTTTGTGACCTGTTATGCTATGGTCTGAACTCTTGAAGGTGGTAGTGAGGCTATGGTTGAGTTTCTGTTGAGAACTGCTCCTATGAATTCTAGAGTCTGAGTTGGTTCCAGTTGGGACTTTTCATAGTTTATGGTTAACCCCAAAAGAGAGCAAGTCTGGAGGACCTGGTCCTTTGCTCTTATCAACTGATCCCTGGTCAGAGTGAAAATGAGCCAATCGTCTAGATATGGAAACACCCAGAATCCTTGCAGTCTCAAGTCAGCTGCTATAACTGCCATGCACTTGGTAAACACCCTGGGGGGTTGTGGTGAGTCCAAAGGGCAGAACTCTGAACTGGTAATGGCTGGCTCCTAGCCAGAAGCGTAAATACTTTCTGGACACTCTGCTCACCTTTACCTCATAGTATGCATCCTGAAGGTCTGTCAAGCACATGGGGACTCTCTTTTCTAGCAGCCTTTGAATTTGGATTGTTGTTTGTTCCCTTTGACTGGGTGGATCATCAGAGATTTTTCTTAAGAAAGGAAAAAAGGGAATTATATAACCCCTGGATATAATCCTCTGCACCCAAGTATCTTCTTATATCCAGCCAGGCTCTCTGGTGCAGGGATAGTCAACCCCCACTTGCCTCCAGAGGTGGACAATCAGGCTCCTTTCAGGAGCACTGGTGGGGTCCCATCAGAGAAAGAATCTCTGGAACCCTGGTTTTGTGGGTCACCTCTGTCCCAGGGGCATAGTCATCTATTAAAGTTCAATCTTCTCCCCTGGGTGAACTTCCTCCATGTGTGTCCTGGAATGGACCCTGAAAATTCTTGAACAACATCTTCTCACCACCTTCTTGATTCCTAGAAAAGGATCTTTGAGGGGTTGAAAAACATCCACCCACAGCACACAAGGTATATCTATCCTTTTCACACCTAGATAATGTGTCCTTCACCCTGGCGCCAAACAAAGATGTGTCATCAAAGGAAGCATTGATGAACAAGGACTTGAAGGGCTCCACAGAATCATGTAACTGTATCCAGGCATGCTTCCTGATGGAAATGCATAAACCTGTTGCCCTTGATGTTCCTTCTGCTCCATGCAAAATCAGTCTCATGGAAGAATTAGAAATGGATTGCATGGTAGCCAACTGAGAAAAGTCAGAGAAAACTGAACTTCTTCAGTAATAGATCCTGAGAGGGTATTTGTCAGTTCCTTAATCAAATCCCTCTGAAGTCTTGTGAAATGTGCCAAATAATTCAGTGACCTTAAAGCGAAGGACGCTGAAACATAGACACACTTCCTGAATCTGTTCATCACCCGAGACTCCCTGTTGGGGGGATGAACAGTGAAACTCTCCTTGGAAAGTTCCTTTTTGGTGGCTGCTCCTATGACCATGGCATCAAAGAGCACCCCCTTTCCCAAAACTGTTTGTCTACAGGTGGTGCCACATTCTTATGAGGTCTCCAAGGTATAGGCTCAATGGAGTTGGGTTCCTTCCACGCCTGCCGAGAGATCAACTCAATGAGCTCATCAGCGAGCAGAGTCACCCATAAGGCAGACAGTCCAACACCAAAAGCATCCAAAAATACAGACTCCCCGGACAAAGGTTTGCTGGGTGCCCAGCCACCTCTTTGCTTAAGGATTTCTATGATGTCTCCAAATAAGATATCTTCAGGAGGTGACCGTGGGGACTCTTTGCCTTCATTGAAATCCATATCTTCTGTAATAGACTCCTCTGATGAGTCTAGGTGATTCTTTTTGCACAACTTCTTCTTAGGGATCTCCTCAGTAGGATGCTCTGGAAAGGTATCAGAAGAAATCAAAATTCCCTGTGTGGAAGCCTTAGGTCTTGGTACTGGCTGCCCCCATGGAAAGACTTGGTAAAGCTCTGAAAGCAGAGATATCAAAGTTGCAGATTTGGATCTGAGAAGGAAGGATGCTTCTATTCTGTTGAGGCAGTGAAAACTCTCTTCACAGCCTCAAAGGCATATCGCCCTAGAGAAGGGGAAGACCTCAGATCCAAAAAGACCAGCTTGTGGACAGCAGCCTTCCTCCTGCTATGAGAGCAAAAACCCTGAGGTGGAAGCTGGAGCTGAGCTATCTAGTGCTGAGACTCTGAGGCAAAGAGACAGCTCCAAAAACTTCGGAGTTGATTGCAACACCTCGGATCCAACAGGTAGGCTTCGGTTCCAAGAGGTCTCCAGATCCAATGAGGGCAGAGCAGTCAGAGAAAGCTTTGGATCCAAGGATAAAACAATCCTTGGATCCAAGCCGGAAGGATCCAGAGGGCTAGGATCCTGGGATTCTGAGACAACTGATGGAGTCAGAGGAGGAAGTTGTAGTGGAGGTATAACAGAAAAACAGACCTCCTGACCCAGAGCGGTAGGAGCCAATGGAATACCATGGAATACCCATCTGCCCTTGTGATGAGAGAATATTCCCCACCACTCTTTAACATCTTCTTCTGTCAGATTTCTGGAAGAAAAAGTGGAAAACACAGAAGGGGACCTGCGTCTGTCCAGAAGAGGGGAAGGTACCCTAAAGGGTACCGGATCCACCGACAGTGAATAATCAGTCCTTGGTAAAATAATAGAAGTTGAAGGACCAGCAACAGTTGGTTCCAGCTTGGATTGTGTTGGATCTGGGAAGGTCAGATCAGATAATTTTGGTCTCCTCAGATCCGAATGAGTTGGATCAGACATCTTCAGCTTCTTCAGATCTCAGGGTGAAGTCGGATCGTTGTGAGACAATTCTAAAGCAGAAGAAGAAGAAGGCAGCTTCAGAGAGGAGGATTTTGTGTTAGTTTTAGTTTTTGGAGAGTTCTCTCAGGATATAGCCTCTCCAAAACATGAAGGCAAAAGGCCTTTAAGAATCAATTTGTTCTTGCAGACAACCAACACCCTGGGTTGAATCCGTAGGAAATATAACAGTCTTTTTGCAAGTGAAGTGGTCCTAAAGAGTACACACATGAAGTGTGGTCATCTGATAAGGGGAGCTTATGCCCACACTTACTACATTTTTTAAAGCTTTCCAGAGCTTTATCTGCCATACTGTCATACCAACTAAAATCAAGAAGGGCAGAATATTCAACTATTTCTACTACTACTGTTTTTTTTTAAGGAGAGACAGGGAGAAATAAAAAGGCAAAAAGAAGGCAGAATAACTACCAACAATTGTATGGGGGAAATATACATAAAATGTAGTTCTAAGGAAAAGATACTAACAATAGTATCAAGAGGTTCCGCAAGTACAAGAAATATCAGAAAACTATGAAATTTAGCACAAAAAGGGATGTGATAGGTAAGGGGAATACTTAATCTAAATATAGAAAAGAAAATTAAGTAAATAAAGGATGTTTTTATAAACTTATCCTAATATCGCTCAAGAATGTTGGAAACCATGCCTTTCACTGAAAAGCGGCAAATGAGATCTGAGCTAATTGGGTTGGTGCACTGTGGGTAAGGGAGAAGCTCTACAGTGCTTGGCTGCCACTAGCTTTAGTAATGGCTGAGTCAGATCCAAGGGATCAGATCCAAACCCATCAGTTGAGGAAAGAATGAAAATTGACAAAATCAGATCCCTTGTTAAGACAAAGTTTGACCTGTTCTATCGTCCCTGGTAATACTGACCTTGACAGGAACTTCAACACGGCTTTGGTACTTTAATACAGTGATTGTTCGGACCAAGTGAAAAAGGTTATTCAGAAATATTGGTTATTATGCAAGGGTAATGAATCCCTTCATCAAGTACTAGGTAAGCAACCTCAGTTTGTATTCAAAGTTTTGTCCAATTTGAAAAAAATTCTTGAACAGGGTAAATTAAACAATGCCACATATGTGATTAGAAGGACTATGAAATGTGGCAATTGCAACCAGTATAATTACATATACACAAGTAGAACCATGATTTTGGAGAATATGTTTAAAACTAAAGTTTTTTTTTTTTTTTTTTTTTTACAGTCAGGAAATTGTAATATCCGTGGGTTAGTATATATTTCCAAATGTAACACATGTATAGCATTTTATGTGTGAAAGACTGAAAGGTCTTAAAGAAAGAGAATATATAAACACTACTATGACATTTCAAAACAAAATTCTAAGAACACATTTTATAGACACTTCCAGGATTGCCCTGGTTTTAGTACATATGAGTTTGGAATCCTGGAAAAAGGTCTGTATTATTCCCAAGGGTGGTGCTTGGGAATCTACCCTTGCGTATCTTGAACTGTTTTGGCAACTAAAACTTAATGCAGCCAAGCATGCAAGGATAAATGACAGTGTTTCTATTGTACCCATTTCAAAACTGAGATCAGCTAAATTGCTAAAAATGCTACTAATTAACACCTGTTCATTTAGCCCTGGCCAATACATGGCATTCAAACGTAATTGCCATATAAACTCAAGTTTTTCTAACAATAAGGTCCAGGGTTAGGAGCATTGTAAAGCTGAAAGCAATGCAAAGGTAGAAGGAAATGCATACACTGAATGTTCAGTAGTGTAGTGGTAATTACATCTGCCTAATATGCAGAATGTCCTGGATTTGATTCCCAATTTTTACATTTTTTATTGAATTCTACACACTGAATTATATACAGTTTTATGGAAAAATGTATATATATATATATATATATATATATATATATATATATATATATATATATATATATATGTGTGTGTGTGTGTATATGTATGTATATATTTATATATATGTATATATAAGATTTTTTATGTATGTTTTTAAGATGTAGGGTGGAATATTTGTTAATAGCTTTTTAAGAATGAAACTGGAGGTGTGTTTTTGGAATGATGTCAAGGGGGTGTTTTAAAAAACATTGATTTGGTGAATTTTTATCTAATGAAGTTTCCCATTGGGGAACGAAAGCACTTGTTTGTGTGAAAATAAACTTAGAATTGTTCTGTTTCATCTTTTTTATCGCGTATTCTTCCAGAAGATTAATATTACTTGTGTTATTTTGGATTGTGCTACTGCTTGCTTCAACCTAATGATTGCTCCATTTGTAAACAGGTGTTTTGTTCTTCCAAAATGAAATGATACAGTATAAAACAATATTAAACAAGGAACAGATCACAAAATGATGAAACATACCTGTTAGAAATGTTTAGCACACATACTCGCACCAAAATTGCAATTTAAACAAAAACATCCTTTAAAATGCTGTAATCCTACTCAATCACCTCAAATAATCATAACCTCAAAGAAACAAACTGCAATATTAGCAAGTGTTCCTATCAAAACTTCCAAATAAAGATTGTAAATCAAGAGTCCTTACCGTGCTTAGTAAAACAAAATCATATACAAATTTCTAATTAGAAAAACAGTCAAACCAGAAGAATACACAATTCAAGCACTGACAGAAAAGGCAGAGGGAGGAAATAAAACCAAAAAGGAGTTTCTTATCTGAGCCCTTCAGCTAATGTCACTGAGTTTAGGAGACACAATACCTCAAGAGATCATTCCCTGACTGTGGAACAAGAAAATTAATGTGATGGGCTGTGTTGTTTGGTTCTTCCCTCACAGACAGGCAGTGGGAAGAGTTCTGAGTTTTGTTAGATTGCTTGGGGAAGGTTCCATGTGAGTTGTTCCTCTCACCTTCATTCTTGACTGATGGGTTCGGAGCCGAGCCCTCGGCTCCGGTACGGCCACATGCAAAGCTCGAGGTCTTTCAGTAGCTCGAGGCCAAGCCCCCTATCCCATTATGCACTGTGAATTACCTCAGATCTTGTTTGCTGCGTATACTATAACCATATATAATAGTTATTCCCTTATAGGAGGTAAGAAGACATTGAGCAACCAGGATGAAGCAACATCTAGCTCAACTATCAGCCAGGAGGGGGTCGGAGGGAGGGACGTAAGAATGAAGGCGAGATGAACAACTCATGTGGAACATTATGGTGAGTACATAACTTCTTGATGTGAAGTTGTTCAATCTCGCCGTTCATTCTTGACTGATGGGTAGCGTCCCAAGCACCATCAATCTCAGGTGGTTCATGGGAGTACATTTCTCAGGACCGTGGACCCAAAGGATGCTCTATCCCTGGAGGCCTTATCCACTTTGTAATGAGTGATAAAGGTATGAGGTTTTGACCAGGTGGCTGCTGCACAAATGCTCTGGTTGAGTGAGCTTTAATCTTGTGTTGCAAGGGCATATTAGCAGCAGAATAGGCAAAAATGATACAATCAGATTAGACAGAATTGTTTTAGCCACTAGTCTACCTTTCCTGGATTCAGAGAATGAAACAAAAATTTGGTCTGATTTCCTGAAATCTTTTGTTCTATCCAAATAAAATCTGAGCTGTCTGTGAACATCAAGATGGTGCAGCATATACCCTAATTTGTTGGAATGATTAGGGAAGAAAACTGGTAACTCAATAACTTGTTTAATATTGGTTTCTGAATAAATTTTGGGCAAAAAAGAAGGATTTGTCCTAAATGATGCTGTCAGCATGAAAAATCAAATAAGGAGGGTTGATAGCTAAAGCCTAAAGCTCTGCCACTCTGCTTGCAGAAGTAATAGCTACCAGAAAAATGGTTTTCCATGACACGTATTTGAGGTCACAAAATGATGCTGGTTCACATGGGAGAGAGTCATACGTGAAAGCATAAAATTTAGATTCCATGGAGACTAGGGAGTTTTCACAGATGATCTCTCATGAAATGTCCCCTTGAGAAAGGCTTTGGATAACTTGTGGGACATGATATTTAAACTGTCAACTCCAAGACGAAAATTAGAAATAGCAGCCAACTGAACCCAAACTGTTGCTGCTGCTGCTCCTTTGCTAAAGATCACAGTCAAAAACTCTAATATGGATGTCATGGGGGCTTGGTAAGGACCAATATTATTTTTAGAGGCCCATATGGAAAATCTCTTTTACTTACTAAGATACAATTTTCTAGTGGAGGGCTTGTGAGAAGACAAAAGGATCTATTTTGTCTCATTGGAATGTTTCTGAAGCCTGGCTATGAGGGGAACTGGAGCAGCCAAGCTGTCAGCTTCAATGACTGCAGAGAGGGATGAAGGTCCCCCGACGGGTGTCAGTAGGTCTGGAACTGGGTCCAGAATCCAGGGATCCTCCATGAGATGAGGTTGAAGGAATGGGAACCAAATCTGCCAAGGCCAATGAGGGGCTATAAGAATGATGGTCCTTCCCAGGGATTTTGCTTTCTGTAGAACCATGGGTATCAATGGCATTAGTGGAAATGCATAGAGGAGACTTGGAGGTCAATCGTATACGAGTGCATCCCTTGGGGCTTCTCCCGGAGGGGGAATCAGGGCAAAGTAATTTCTGCATTTTGTGTTGATGTGTCCGGCAAAAAGGTTGCAGCAAGGCTGGCCCCATTTGTGGAAAATCCTGTCCACAATCTCTTTCTTGAGGGACACTCATGTGGCAATAGGATTGCCCTGCTTAGTTTGTCTGCTATCACGTTGTATCTCCCCGGGATGTGCATTGCCAACAGAAAGCGCTGGGAGGAAACAGCCCACTGCCAAACTCTGAGGTCTTCTCTGCAAAGGGGTTACGATCTGGTTCCCCTTTACTTGTCCAAATACCAGACTACTGACATATTGTCTGTCTGAATCGCAATTGTTCCTAGAGGAAGAGAGTCCTGTAAGTACTGCAATGCCAAAAGTGCCGCTCTCATCTCCAGGATATTGATATGCAAATGTGACTCCTGATCTGTCCATGTGCCTCGGGCAGTCTTTCCTTCAAAATGCCCCCCCCCCCACCTTATCAGGGAAGCGTCCCTAGTCACAATGGATACTGGAGGGGATAGAACAAAGAGGCGTCCTATGGTGACATGAAGAGAAGTCAACCACCATTGAAGGTCTTTCTTGCAAGAGCTTGTAATCAATATTGTGTGGTCCATGGTTAGTTCCTGGTAAGATCATTGAGTGAACAACAGCTATTGAAGGATCCGTATATGCATTCTTGCTAATGGTATGGCTAGGATTGCAGTAGCCATCATATCCAATACGTTCAGAACTTCTGAAGCTGGTGCTCTGTCTTTCGATACCAATGTGCTGACATGCTGACGAAGAAGAAAGACTCTTTCTACTGGTAGCTTTAGAGTGGTGGTTGAGGTGTTTAGCTCTGCCCTGATACAAATGATATACTGCGATGGCGACAAGGCAGATGTTTCTGAGTTGACTGTAATGCCTAGATGACTGCAGAGTGGCAGAGTGTACTCCCTTGCCTGAATAATTTGATGCCTGGCGGTGGCGGTAAGGTGCCAATTGTCTAGGTACGGAAACACCTGGAATCCTAGATGCCTCAGGTGAGCCGTGACCACTGCCATGCATTTGGTGAACACTCTGTGGGGCTGTAATGTGACCAAAGGGCAGGGCTCAAAACTGAAAATGATTGGATCAAAGCCAGAAATGCAGGTGATCTCTGGATGGCCTGGCCATCTTTATGCGGTAGTACACATCCTTGAGATCTATCGAGCACATCCAATTGTCTTTCCCTAAGAAGGGAAGTAGAGACTGAAGCGTGACCACCAGGAACTTCTCTTTCTTTACATATTGGTTCAGTCTGCTGAGGTCCAAAATGGGTCTCCAGTCCCGTGTTTTCTTTGGAACCAAAAAGAATCCTGAGTAAGCTCTGGATCCTGTTTGGTCTGCTGGGACTGGCTGGATGACTCTTTTTTTCTATCAGTTTTCGGATCTCTATAGTTGCCTGTTCCCTGTAACTGGGTGGAACGTCCGGGATTCTCCTTATATATGGAGGGGGTGTGGAAATGATACTTTGTACCCAGCTGTCTTTTGTTATTTTTTGCCAGGCATCTGGGTACAAAGATAAGCAACCCCCGACTGCCTCCAGAGCAGGACAGTGGGGCCTCCTTTCAGGAGCACTGGTAAGGTTGCCCAGAGAAGTGATCTCTGTCACCCTGATATTGCGGACCCCCTCTGCCTTGAGGGCGGCATCTTCCACTATTACCCCCTCCTCTGTCCCTAGAGGGAGGTTCACCACGTATGTCCTGAAAGGATCCCTGGGCTTTCTGGAACCACATTTTCCCTCCCCTTTGACCTTTGGGATAAGGTCGGGTAGGGGGTGGAAAAATGGACTCCAACAGCAGACAGAGTCTTTCTCTCCTGTTCACACCTGCTCAAGGTTTCCTTCACGTTAGGCCCAAAAAGGGATGCGCCATCAAGGGGGGTGTTCAAGAAGGATAACTCGAAGGGCTCCGTGAAGGAAAACAAGCGCATCCAGGAATGACTTCTAAGAGTGATTCCTGTACCCGCTGCCCTACTCATTCCATCAGCTGCATAGGATATGAGATGCATGGATGAGTTGGCAACAGAATTTAGGGTAGAAAGCTGAGCAGCAACTTTATCAGAGGCATCTGCAGCCACTTTACCCTGAAGAGTATCTCCCAACTCCTTAAGGAGATCTCTTTTCAACCTAGTAAAATGAGTTAAGTAGTTCAGTGAACGGACAGCAAAAGTCATTGAACTGAACATACATTTCCCATATCTATCCATGATCCTAGACTCTCTATTAAGAAGATGAATAGAAAAGGAAGTCTCAGACATTTCCTTTTTGGTGGCCGACGGCACCACCATGGCATCAACAGGAGCTCCTTTGGTTAAGAAAGTTTTGTCTGGTGGGACTGATATAAACTTGTTAGGCCTCCTAGGGACCGGCTCCATGGACTCCGGTGACTCCCACACCCTTCGAGAAACCAACTGCATGAGCTCATTGAAGGGTGGAGACACCCAAGAGGTGGAGGGTTGAGACCTGAAAGCCTTTAGGAGAACTGGCTCATCCTCAGTAGGGTTTTTGGACTGCCAATCACTCCTCTGCCTAAGGATTTCAAGTATCTCAGCAAAGGAGATATCCTCAGAAGGGGACCATGGGGTCCCTTCTGACTCATCCAAGTCAGTATCAGATGTTAAAGACTCCTGTGGGGGAGTCCAAGTGTCTCCTCTTTGCACAATCTCTTCCTAGGAACCTCTTCAGTGGGGGTTTCTGGAGAGGTATCAGAAGAGCAGGGGGCACCCTGTGAGGCTACCTGAGGCTCTGGGTCTCTACACTTAGCTTGGATGATGGAAGCAGAAGCAGACACAGGCACTTAAGGGGATGAGGAAGCAAGGCCTGAAGTCGAGGATGTTTTGAAAGACAAAGCTTTCCTCATGGCATCGAAGGCACCACGGCTCCAATGGGAAGGAATCGATAGATCCGAGGGAACCATCAAACGCTCCCACACAGATGCAGTGGGCTCCGAGCTGGAGGTAGGAGCGGTGCTCATCTGAGTCGAAGCCCCGAGAGGGAGAGTCGGCACCGACAAGTAAGTTCGACTATCCTCTCTGGATCCGACTGGAGAGTGTCAGCTCCTAGAATCCCCAGTCGGCACCGAGGATGTCAGGGTGGATGGAGCTGAGGACACTGGAACAGGCCTCGACCTCAATGGCTCCACTATCAACAGGTCTGATTCTTCTGGCTCCGAAGGGCCAGCATGGCTCAGAGGAGGAGTAGTCAAAGCAGGAGTAGTGGTCTTTGGCTCCAAAGCCGCTTGGGTCAGAGCCAACAGCAATTTAGCAAGGCCTGGTGCCTGTAGAAACTTCTGCACCAATCGATCCATATCCAAATCTGAAAGGCTGACAGACGACCTAGATGAATGTACCGATGTTGCTGACTGAAGTAAAGATGACTGAGACACTTTGGATACCAGCTCCAAGGCTGTGGCCTGACTCCGAAAAGAAAAGACAGTCGGCTCCAAAACCTGTGGAGTCCTTAGATTCAGCAAATGACTTGGAGGACTTAGAGGATTTGCTAGCAACATCCTGGTCACTCAATGCCTCTTGAAAAGGGTGTTTTAACAAATCCCTATCTATTAATTTCCTTTTCCTCTCCAACAGAACCCTGGAAGAAAAGGAATGGCAGATAGCACAATATTCTTGCAAGTGGACAGCCCCTAAACAATATACACAGGTAACATGCCTATCAGTGACTGACATTTTTTGATTACAGTCCGGACATTTTTTAAAACTGGACTTGGGATGTTTGTCCTTATCATCTGCCATGATACCACACGAAACCCACGTGGATCAAAAAACAATGAAAAATTAGCAACAATAGGCTCTAAACACACACACACACACACACACACACACACACACACACACACACACACACACACACACACACACACACACACACACACACACAAAAAGAGAGCCTAAGATAAAGGTATTCAAAAACTGTATATTAAAACTATAACTACTATAGACTATCTAACACACACTCAAGTTAAGTAGGCCGAAAAAAAAAACAAGGCCAAATATTTAAGGAGTAAATATAGTGAGTATATAACAACACATGGGAAGGGGACCTGCAAGGCTAGCTATAAGAGCTAACTAACTAGCTATGTCAAAAACTACTAATGCTATATATAAAAGGCTACTAAATAGAAAAATGTTTAAAGTTACTGGCCCGAGCTTTCACTGGAAATGCATACAGTCGCTGTTTTTAATTAGATGTATTAATCAAACCAAATATGCAAATAAGTACATACAATACAGTAGTACTGAAGCAGGAATCACAGTTATTATACATTACAACATTGCAAACAGTCACATATTGATTAGATACCTTCTAAATTTTTAGTTAAATTCTAATTATAAACATGTATAATCAAACCACATACATGGAATTAACTACATATACATAATAGTCACACAGTAACAATAATAATAACAATAGTACACTTTGAACATTTGCAGGAATCACAGTTATTATGCATTGCAAACAGTCACATATCCATTAGATACCTTGTAAATATTGTAGTTACATTCTAATTATAAACATGTATAATCAAACCATATATATGCAAATAACTACATATACAGAATACTCACACAATAATAATGACAACAATAACAGCAATACAGTAGTACACCTTTGAATGAATATTTTGATTTAAATCCACAAAGTTATATAATAACAACAACAGTTTTATTACAAGTACTTTTCACAGCTTTTAGCTTGTTTCAAAATATATTCACCATCTTTAGTCGATAAAAAATTTCTAAAGTCTTTACAAGTGTAATTAAAATTTTGTTTGACCATTAATTCAGCTTCCACAGTCTTTAACAACAATCTGTTTCTCTACTTTCTCCAGGCTGCACTCATTAGACTAAATATTCTCTCACAAATTGCATTGGAATGTGGAATTGAGAGTATGTGGGCCACGATTTTGTACAAATTACTGCAAGCAGGATGATCTTTAAAAAAATATTATCCATTTCTCATCTATTGTTTTTTTCTCATTTGCTTCAGTCATACTCAGTACAAACTTGTTTAATAAACAGACATCTTCATATAGAAGGTCAGTATTGCAAGTAATTTTAAATAATTTTGTTAATTCTTCAATTGTCGGGAATTCAATTTTTACATTTGGTTTTAAGGATAACACATTAAAAATGCATTGAAATTTGTTACTTTCAAAGTCAAACCATTTCTGTAGGTATTTTATCGCTGTGTCAAAAAATGTCTGTGCGTCATTTTTGAAATGGGTTTTTTGATGTCATCACTGCATTTTAGTAACATTGTTCTAGCAATGCTTCCATAAAAGGCATCATCTTTTTTTTTGACTGAGTGACTGCAATACGCCGTTCTTTATTTCAAAAACATCAATTATTAAAACATCATTGCTTTGAAGTTTTGTTAATGCATTCTGAATAATACTGCATGCATTTCCAACAAACCCCAGGTATGTTAATGCCAATTCATCACTGAAAAACAATTCAAGAATTTCAGGTTTGGATTTTTGACTCAGAAAGTACAATCGTATTGGCTCAAAATTTTTTATTATCCGCTCAATTGCGGGCATCAAAGTGAGCCATCGAGTCGGCACATGGCATAACATTTCAGACCACTCTACTTCTAGCCATTCGAATAATTCTTTCAGTTGTACGACTCTTTTTGTTGACGAACTAAATTCATTATAAATTTTTATAATGATCGACTCTATATCAAAAGTTAAAGTTTGTGCAGCTTTTTTAGCAGTATTATGTAGTATGTGACAATTACACCCAATTCCAATTATATTTGAATTAAGGTCTTTTAATTCTGTAAAGACGCTTTGTTTTTTACCAAAATTGACGTTAGCATTGTCGGTATGAAAGCTGTTACATTTTGTATTTTTAAATTATTATCTTTTAAAGCCGTTGTTATAGAATCTGCTATACTAAATGATGTCTCGCTTTCCAGTGAGTAGAAGGTTATTAATTTTGTTTGAATGCCCTGTTCTTTGTGAAAATACCGTACAATTAATGGGAAGGTTTTTATATTGCCTTTATTTGAGGCGTCGGTACTCACAGAAAATGGCTGGTCATCTTGCAATTCTTTCAAAATATTTCTTTTTGATTCAGGTGCAAGCACACGTGTAATAATTTTTGTTGCTTTAGTTCTACCACAACAATATTTTTTTGATATTGTTGAATCTGGGAACAAACAAGAAAAGAGCAATCCTGCACAGTCACTGGAAATGTAACTGTGTGAATGCTTCACAGTGTGAAAACAAAAAGCTGTTTCTGCAGCAATAATATCATCTTCTTCCTTTGAATTTTTTGTCATGAAAAATGTTGCTATTTTGGTGGACGTCGAAGCTGCTGAAATATTGTTGGTGTGCGCAGTAGACTTCATATGTCGTTTGATGTCATTTTCACCACCATGTCCAATTGAAAACGACATATTATTGCACATCGAGCATATAGCATATCCTTCTCATCCTTCTCGTAACCAGGAATATTTTTTCATCCAATCAGTGTTGAATTCCACAAGCCTTTTTATTTTCTTTGAAGGAGTATTATCAACATCTTTGGAAGTACTCATCTATATAACGATGAAAAGTTTTTACATGTTAAGATATTTTTAATAGAATGTAGAAATAGACTATGAACAAGCAACAAATACCAGGCTGGGTGTTGTAAACTCAACAAAAAAGTTGTAAAATAACACCACTAAGCACAGAGACAGAGTCCGACTCCAAGTTGATTTTACTTTTTAGTGTAGTTAAACTGCAATAATCGCTATTCGATGTTTCTTAATGTAAAACTGGTTTTGAGAGCTCAAGTGTAGTACCAGATGCTTTACAACAAAAGGCATAACTCCTGCAGTAAGATGATCCTTAGAAATAAGTTCACAGACTTCTACATAGAAAACCTCTGCAAAACCCAAAAGCTTTTGCAGTACCAGAGGAGGTTAGGATGTACCGACGGTACCTCACCAGATTTGTATAACTGGAGCTGTAAACACCCTAGAGGCTTCCAACAAAGAGAATTCTACATTTAACATCCCTAAGCTACCAGAAAAGACTAAAAGCACTGTCTCCCTGGCCTTGAGTGTCTTACAGACTCTTCAGAGGAAATCAATGCCTTGCCTTCCACACAGTCCGGCGACCCAGCAGTCAAAGACCTTTTGTACCTTCACAAATCAAACAATCCCAAAAATATCAGAACATCAGATCTAAACCAGCTTTAACAGAGCAGTAACACAAGGTGGAGAGACAAATTAGTTACTCAGAATTTTCAAAACCTCTGGAATAGACTCGCTCTTCAGATAAAGCAGTGTAACACACCACCTTCTTTCAAATGGGACCTTTATAATTGAATGAGTATTCATAAATTCAACCTAGGCATGACTGGCACAAGACAACCCTCCTCGAAAAGGGGATTACACAACTTACAACAATCTATGGTGGGGAACTGACATGGCATAATGGTGCAAGAGTAAGACTTAGTAGCCTTAAGCGTCTTGTGATAACATTAAATACACTTAAATGGGGAAGACATCCCTGATCAGTATCAGCAAGAAACTTTATTCTCTTGTAAAATCATCCAAGGCTAGCTTCAAAAGAAAAATTGCCATGGACTCCAAATATAACCACAAGGCATTCTTTAGCTATGTCAAGAATCTAAGTGGCAATTCTCAGATTTTCTCAGAGTTGGTGCCGAGAAATACACTGAACCGACCGATATAGCCAACATCTTGGCATACAGGTTCAGTGCAAACTTCACCCCCCTCTCACCCCCCAAAAGGGCTCATAACTATACCAGAAGAATGCAGTGCCCCTGAAATCACAGACACTCAGGTTAAAACAGCCCTCTCCAAAGCCAAAAACACAGCATCAATGGGACCGGATGGTGTCCCAGGCTGCGTCCCCTCCTACGAGCTCAAAGATGAACTAACCTCTCACCTAAACACACTGTTTAAACTCAGCCTCTCCACAGGCTACATGCCCACAGAGTGGTGCACAGCAATGGTTATTCCGCTCCACAAAAGGTGGAGTCACTCACACAACAGACCCCGGGAACTATCGCCCTATAAGCCTGACTAGCTTGGTATGCAAAGCTATGGAGTGCATCATCATGGATCTCATTAACAGAGACATTGGGAACCTCCAAACACTGGACCCTACCCAGTTTGGCTTTGTTAAAGGCAGATCATGCCTCCTAAACCTGGTGGACTTCTTTGAGACAGTTACCAAGGCTATAGATGAGGGAAGGGTGGTCCACACAGCCTACCTAGAGCTCACAAAGGCTTTTGACACCATTCCCCACTCAGGTATTTTATAGACAAGCTCACCAGCCTGAACATAAACCCCTGGAGCTAGGTCTGACTCTAAAGCGGTTACAAGTGGCATTCCCCAGAGCTCAGTCTTAGGACCCCTCCTGTTCAGCATATACTTCTCAGAGGTACAGGCAAACACAGGAGGATTATGGCTGACCAAGTTCGCAGACGACTGCAAACTAGGGGCTATAATTGGCTCTCCGGCTGACACAGACATCCTCCAAAAGGGTCTCACTGAGACAGACACCTGGTGTCAAAACCATGGCCTCAAGCTAAATGCCAAAAAATGCATAGTCATCCCCTTTGGAAAAAACAAAGTACCCACAAACTACCACATAGATGGTAGCCCCCTAAATACAGGAAAACGTAATAAGGGATCTGGGGACCCAAGTAGATAGTAACCTCTCCTTTGATAATGGTTATAAAATCCTTCTATGTGGCCCACGGCCGGCTGCCCACCTAATCACAAAAGGGTTTTTATCCAGATTGAAAGAGGTCATTGGGCAAAGGGCCCCTCTATGCATCACTCGTCATCAGACCCATCACCCATCACAGAGTACAATGCCCCATTTGGGATGATCATGTACCTTAGTTACAACAAGACACCTACAACTGCAAAGACCACAGAAGTACCTCACCAAGAGGATCACTGGCCTCAAGCAGATGCCCTATGGAGCTCGACTGAAGAAACTCCAGCTGTACTCAGTTGCAACTTACATACCGCCTACTCAGAGGTGATCTCTGTCTGCCTGACATACAAGGCCATGTCCAAGTCCAACCCAGAATTGATGGACATACATACTCCACCTAAAGAAAACCATATCCCCTACCTATGAACTTATGTTTGCCAGTCTGGTCAGGAAGTTGAGTTGGTATGATGACCCTTTTAGGTAATGACCCAAACCAATAAGCAAACAGCACAATATAAATTTAACATACACAGAAGTAAAATACATTTCAATACTTAATCAAAATTAAATAAATAAAATACATAATGTTCCACAGAAGAACATGAAAATAGATAGTGAATCTAATGGAGTTACAGAGATAAATGATTCTTAGTTAAAGCATAATGTAAATAATTTAAGAGTGGAATCATATAGCATAAATCAAACAATTAACACTTACATCCACCTAAATTTGACCTATACAAGTAACTACAGCACAGCAACAACTTTGTAACACCCTCCATATTTCATCCTTTCCTGTACTTTCAAGGTACTCCATCCTTCAAATGCTTTAACTATCCCTATCTATGTCTACTATTCCTTTCCTTTCTCCAGTGACAGTCTAAGAAACAACCCAAAAGTCTAAGAAGCCCTTTAAATAAGAATTGTATCATGTCACAATGTGTAATGTTTCATGTGCAAATTGGTTCTGAGAGCAGTTGACCTACTTTATGACATAGTGGCTTATTAAGGTTAACATATTTAAACAAGAGTATTGAGCTTTTGAGCTCAATGTTAAGTCACAGTTCTTTACTTTTTTTTTTTTTGCTGGTTCAGTGGATAAGCAATCATTATTTCATGACTAGACAGTCTGTAAGTTTCTCAGATCATGGGTAGAAAGAAAAATCTTACTGTGTGCGTTTCTATTTCTACCTTATAGGTTCATAGGTTCATAGGTTTATACTAGGCTATCTGCCCAAGGGCATTTATAAGCCTAGCCCAGAGTTTTGTGGCTTTCGCCACCCCTTTAGTTTGGAGGATACTATGCCCATTATTTTGCTGTGCCTCTGTCAAGCAGTGACACTGAGATAATCCCTGGGGTATATCTGTGATCTCCCATTCATTGGTCAAGATTTCTCTTGAACAAAGCCAGCGAGGTGCTCTGCCTCACATGTACCGGGATTTTGTTCCACAGCATAGGGAGTCTCTGGGTGATGAATCTGTCCCTCCAGCACGTCCTATTAATAACCGTGTCAAGGTTCAAGTCTCCCACCCTTGTAGTTCTGAGGGATCTAGATTTTTTGAGGTGAAGCATGTTCATCAATTCTGGGTTGGACATGGCCTTGTATGTCAGGCACAGGTCATCTCTGAGCAGACGGTAAGCGACTGAATAGAGCTGGAGTTCCTTCAGTCGGGCAGCATAGGACATATTTTTGAGACCCTTTATCCTTTTGGTGAGGAACTTTTGGGGCCTTTCCAGTTGCTGCAGGTGTCGTGTCAGATACATTCCAAATGGGGCATTGTACTCAATCATTGGTCTGATGAGTGATGAGTACAGGGGGATGATGACCTCCCTTGATCTAGATGTGAATCCTTTCATGATCAGGTGGGCAATGTAGAAGGTCTTCCTAAGTACTTTGGCAACGTGAGTGTCAAACGGAAGGTTACTGTCAACCTGGGTCCCCAGATCCCTGATAACCTCTTCTGTGCTTAGTGGGTTGCCGCCTATATGGTAGCTAGGGGCAACCTTGTTTTTCCCGAAGGGTATGACTATGCATTTTTTGGCGTTTAACTTTAGGCCATGGCTCTGGCACCAGTTATCCATTTCTATAAGACCCTTCTGAAGGATATCTGTGTCAGATGTGTTTTCAACTATGGCGCCCAGTTTGCAGTCATCTGCAAATTTTGTCAGCCATAATCCTCCTGTGTTTGCTTGTACTTCTGAAAAGTAGATGCCGAACAGGAGTGGGCCCAGGACTGAGCTCTGTGGGACACCACTTGTGACAGGCTTTGAGTCTGACATGGCGCCAGCAACTCTGACCCTGTGGGTTCTGTCACTTAGCCAATTTGCAACCCATCTTGTGACGTATGGGTTTACATTTAAGCTGATGAGTTTTTCAATGATACCTGAGTGGGGTATTGTGTCAAAAGCCTTTGCCAGGTCAAGGTAGGCTGTGTGGACTGCCTTTCCCTCATCAATGGCCTTGGTGACTGTTTCGAAAATGTCAACCAAGTTTAAAAGGCATGATCTGCCTTTGACAAAGTCAAACTGGGTCGGATCCAAAGTCTGCAAGTCCCCTATGTCTTTATTTATGAGTTCCATTATGATCCTCTCCATAGCTTTGCAGATCAGGCTTGTCAAGCTGATGGGACGGTAATTTCCAGGGTCGGTGGAGGCACCGCCTTTGTGAAGTGGGACCACAGTTGCTGTACGCCACTCCTTAGGCATGTATCCTGAGGTGAGGCTAAGATTAAACAGTTGCCCTAACTGCGGGTTTAATTCCTCATTGAGTTCGTGGAGCACACAACTGGGGACACCATCTGGTTCCATGGATGCTGTGTTTTTTGCCTTGGAGAGAGCAGTTCTCACCTGAGCGTTAGAGATGTTTGGGGGGCTACAATCTTCTGGTATAGATATCTCACCTTTTGGGGGGGGGGGGAGTTTGCACTGAACCTGTCAGCCAGTATGTTGGCAATGTCTGTAGGTTCAGTAATTTTTACATCATTTTGAACTAATTCTGAGCATATCTGGGAGTTTCCTCCCAGGTTTCTAACATAGCTAAAGAAGGCCTTATGATTGTCTTTTGAGTCCTTAGCGACTTTTCTCTCAAAATTTGCCTTGGATGATTTTATGAGAGATCTTAGTTTTTTACTTATAATGATCAAAGGTGTTTTCCCTTTTAACGATTTTGCTCTATCTTGTAGTAGCTTCCTCCTCTTGTTGTAGAGCTTGCTTATGGCTGGGGTCCACCAGACTGGACGCTTGCCTTTGGTACAAATAGTCTTTGTTTTGTTTGGGATTGCCTGATCCATGCAGTCCTGTAGGTGCTGGTAGAAGGCATTTGTAAGTGATTCAGCGGCTTGAGTAATGGTTTCCGCAGGCTCGGGGGCCTTAAAAGAGACCACACCAGTCTTTAGAAGTGTGAAGTCGGCTTTTGAGAAGTTCTTCACTGTGGTATTTTTTATCTCAGGTGGGGGCGGGATGTGGACTTCCAGTGAGATTAGTTTATGGTCTGATCTCACCAGTGAGGGGTATACTTCTGGTGTTGAACATTGTGACCCTATGTATTAGGATATTATCATCTTTTTTTATATAACGCTGGCATGCTACTTAAGTTATCAATTAGTTAGCCTATTAAGATATAATATATATACTTAAATTATTAAACCATCTGCTTGCCTCTGTCTGTCGCATTATTCAATCACATCACATATCAATCAATAACAGTTATTATTTCTCTGGCTGGCTGCATGTTCAGCCTCTAATACTGTTGTCTTTGACTTTGGGCCAGTTTGGGCTGAATAAAAGCCTGAACATGAGAATTGTAATTTGGGCATTAGGATCTGTGCTCCCGAGCAGTTTAATGTTTAACACACACAAATAATTAAATAAATAGTGTCTCTCCATTGAATAACATTACACAATACTACAAATACAATATGTAGGGTTATCAACTCAAAACTCAACTCACTGTGAGTGTAGCTCGCTCGTAGAGTCGTAGTAGCTAGCATCGATCATTCGCAATCGCATGACACAGCAGAGCAGAACGGAACATCATGTAGCCTTATCACGCCCACCCACGCACAGGATGACGAAAAAAAGGGTAAGTATATACGTACAAGACAAGCGTACAGCCAGGCAACATACAGGAAGTCACACACACTTCATCGCCAAATTCGCCATCAGGATTTTTACAGCTTAAACGGGACCCGGGATTTCTGTGTTGATCTCGGGATAATCCCGCTGAAATAGAGATGTCTGGCAACCCTGACTGGAACCTCCGATCATATGCTGCAGCAAACTAGATCTGAGGTAATTCACAGTGCATCATGGGATAGGGGGCTTGGCCTCGAGCTACTGGAAGACCTCGAGCTTTGCATGTGGCCCTATCAGAGACGAGGGATCGGCTCCTTACCCATCAGTCAAGAATGAACGGCGGGATTGAACAACTTCACTTCTAAGATTATTCCTGCCAGAGGGGAAAAAAACATTTGATTCCTTAAAAGATAGAGTTTCATTCACCCAGAAAAATAATTTACTTAATTCTACTGTACTGATGATATAGACCTCAATGTATATTTAAAAAAAAGGCTACAAGGAATGATTGAACAGTTAAAGAGAACAAAGAAAATCAGAGACAAAACTACCTGTTAGTTATCTATATTTTATTTGTTTCAAAATACGCTGTTTCTGAAACATCTTTTAAATGAAATCACCTAAAGGTAATACTTTTCTATCTTCCTTACACAAATTTCAGTTTGTAAGTATTAGTCTCCCTGTCACTCTAATATTGCAGTTTTTCCACTAGACGAGGATATAGTAAAAAGCTTATTTTAACTGAACTATTGTGAATCTAAACCGGGAAATACCATACTCAAACAGTTTACATTTTTTATTTTTTATTCCTTATCCTTTTCTCTTTTGTCCTCTCACTCTTTCCTTTTCAACAATAATTTATTAACTGAGTAACTTTAATAAAATAAGTCTGGTTTGGGGGCTGGTTTGACTGTTGTGAAATGTATGTGTAAAGAAGGGAATGTTAAAATTCTTTACTGTTTTAGTTTTTAATATTTAACAATGTATTTGGTTAGTTCCTGGTAAGATCATTGAGTGAACAACAGCCATTGAAGGATCCGTATATGCATTCTTGCTAATGGTATGGCTAGGATTGCAGTAGCCATCATATCCAATACTTTCAGAACTTCTGAAGCTGGTGCTCTGTCTTTCGATACCAATGTGCTGACATGCTGATGAAGAAGAAAGACTCTTTCTACTGGTAGCTTTAGAGTGGTGGTTGAGGTGTCTAGCTCTGCCCCGATAAAAATGATATGCTGCGATGGCGACAAGGCAGACTTTTCTGAGTTGACTGTAATGCCTAGATGACTGCAGAGTGGCAGAGTGTACTCCCTTGCCTGAATAATTTGATGCCTGGCAGTGGCGGTAAGGAGCCAATTGTCTAGGTACGGAAACACCTGGAATCCTAGATGCCTCAGGTGAGCCGTGACCACTGCCATTCATTTGGTGAACACTCTGTGGGGCTGTAGTGTGACCAAAGGGCAGAGCTCAAAACTGAAAATGATTGGATCAAAGCCAGAAATGCAGTTGATCTCTGGATGGCCTGGCCATCTTTATGTGGTAGTACACATCCTTGAGATCTATCGAGCACATCCAAGTGTCGTTCCCTAAGAAGGGAAGTAGAGACTGAAGCATGACCATCCGGAACTTCTCTTTCTTTACATATTGGTTCAGTCTGCTGAGGTCCAAAATGGGTCTCCAGTCCCGTGTTTTCTTTGGAACCAAAACGAATCTTGAGTAAGCTCTGGATCCTGTTTGGTCTGCTGGGACTAACTGGATGACTCTTTTTTTATATCAACTTTCGGATTTCCATAGTTGCCTGTTCCCTGTAACTGGGTGGAACATCCAGAATTCTCCTTATATATGGAGGGGGTGTGGAAATGATACTTTGTACTCAGCTGTCTTTTCTTATTTTTTTGCCAGGCATCTGGGTACAAAGATAAGCAACCCCCGACTGTCTCCAGAGCAGGACAGTGGGGCCTCCTTTCAGGAGCACTGGTAGGGTTGCCCAGAGAAGTGATCTCTGTCACCCTGATATTGCGGACACCCTCTGCCTTGAGGGCGGCATCTTCCACTATTGCCCCCTCCTCTGTACCTGGAAGGAGGTTCACCACGTGTGTCCTGAAAGGCTCCCTGGGCTTTCTGGAACCACATTTTCCCTCCCCTTTGACCTTTGGGATAAGGTCGGGTAGGGGGGGTGGAAAAATGGACTCCAACAGCAGACAGAGTCTTTCTCTCCTGTTCACACCTGCTCAAGGTTTCCTTCACTTTAGGCCCAAAAGGGATGCGCCATCAAAGGGGGTGTTCAAGACGGATAACTTGAAGGGCTCCGTGAAGGAAAACAAGTGCATCCAGGAATGTCTTCTAAGAGTGATTCCTGTACCCGCTGCCCTACTCATTCCATCAGCTGCATAGGATATGAGACGCATGGATGAGCTGACAACAGACTTTAGGGTAGAAAGCTGAGCAGCAACTTTATAGGTTCATAGGTTCATAGGTTCATACTAGGCTATCTGCCCTAGGGCATTTATAAGCCTAGCCAGAGTGTATGTGGCTTACATCACCCCTTAGGATGAGAATACTACGCCCTTTTAGGGTTTAGTTTACTATGCTTCTGTCTAGTAGTGACACAGAGATGACCCCCGGGGTAAACCTACGATCTCCCATCCACTCATCGAGATTTCTCTTGAATAGAGTATGTGAGGGGCTCTGCCTAACATGGACTGGGATTCTGTTCCAGAGTGTAGGGAGCCTCTGAGTTATGAATCTGTCCCTCCAGCACGTTCTATTTATTTCTGTGTTGAGGTTTAAGTCACTTGTTCTCGTGGCTCTGATGGATTTGGATTTTCTGAGGTGGAGCATGTCCATTAATTCAGGATTGGACATGGCCTTGTACGTCAGGCACAGATCACCTCTGAGTAGGCAGTATGCGACTGAATAGAGCTGGAGTTTTTTCAGTCGGGCAGCATATGACATGTTTAAGACCCTTTATCCTCTTGGTGAGGAACTTTTGGGGTCTTTCCAACTGTTGCAGGTGTCGGGTGAGATACATCCCAAATGGGGCATTGTACTCAATCATTGGCCTGATAAGAGAAGAGTACAGGGGCACAATGACCTCTCTTGATCTAGATGTGAAACCCTTCATGATAAGGTGGGCAATATAGAAGGTCTTCCTAACCACTTTGGCAATGTGAGTGTCAAATGAGAGGTTACTGTCAACCTGCGTCCCTAGGTCCCTGATTACCTCTTCCATACTTAATGGATTACCGCCTATGTGGTAATTTGTCGGTACCTTGTTTTTCCCAAAGGGTATGACTATACATTTTTTGGCGTTCAGCTTAAGGCCATGGCTCTGGCACCAATTATCCGTTTCTATGAGGCCTCTCTGAAGGATGTTTGTGTCCGCTGGAGTATCAATTATGGCGCCCAGTTTGCAGTCATCTGCGAATTTTGTCAGCCACAATCCTCCTATGTTTGCCTGTACCTCGGAAAAATAAATGCCGAACAAGAGGGGTCCCAGGACTGAGCCCTGTGGGACACCGCTTGTGACTGGCTTAGAGTCTGACATAGCTCCAGCAACTCTGACCCTGTGGGTTCTGTCCTTGAGCCAGTTTGCAACCCATCTTGTGACATATGGGTTTACATTTAAGCTGGTGAGTTTGTCTATGATGCCCGAGTGGGGTATTGTGTCAAAGGCTTTTGCAAGGTCAAGGTAGGCTGTGTGAACTGCCTTACCCTCATCAATGGCCTTAGTGACTGTTTCAAAAAAGTCGACCAAGTTCAAAAGGCAGGATCTGCCCTTGACAAAGCCAAATTGGGTAGGATCCAATGTCTGTAGGTCCCCAATGTCTTTGTTTATGAGTTCCATAATGATCCTCCCCATAGCTTTGCAGACCAGGCTCATCAAGCTTATGGGCGGTAATTTCCAGGGTCCGTAGAAGCACCGCCTTTGTGAAGTGGGACCACTGTTGCCGTACGCCACTCTTTGGGTACGTATCCTGTAGTAAGGCTAAGATTAAACAGCAGCCTTATGTGTGGGTTTAGTTCCTCTTGGAGTTCATGTAGCACACAGCCCGGGACACCATCCGGTCCCCATTAATGCTGTGTTTTTAGCTTTAGAGAGGGCGGCTCTCACCTGGGCATCTGAGATGTTAGGGAAGCTACACTCTGCTGGGATAGTTATTTCTCCTTTTGGGGAGGGAGGAGAAATTTGCACTGAACCTGTCTGCCAGAATGTTGGCAATGTCAGTGGGTTCAGTGTATTTTGTGTCATTTTGGACTAACTCTGAGCATATCTGGGAGTTTCCACCCAGGTTTCTAACATAGTTAAAGAAGGCCTTGTGATTGTCTTTTGTGTCTTTTGCGATTTTTCTCTCAAAGTTGGCCTTGGATGATTTTATGAGTGATCGTAGTTTTTTGCTAGTACTGATCAGAGATGCCTTCCCTTTTAGGGATTTTGCTCTGTCATGTAGTAGCTTCCTCCTCCTGTTGTAAAGTTTGTTTATGGCTGGGGTCCACCAGACAGGGCGCCTGCCTTTGGGGGAATGGGTCTTGGTTTTATTTGGTATTGCATGATCCATGCATTCTTGAAGGTGCCCATAGAAGGCATTTGCAAAGGATTCAGCAGTGTGGGTTGTGGTTTCCACTGGCCCAGGGGCCTTGAAAGATACCACTTCAGCCTTAAGAAGTGTGAAGTTTGCTTTTGAGAAGTTCTTCACTGTGGTCTTTTGTGCAGGGGGGGGCGGGATGTGGATTTCCAGTGAGATTAATTTATGGTCTGATCTTACCAAAGAGGGATGTACTTCTGGTGTGGAGCATTTTGTCCCCATGTTTGTGATGATCAGGTCTAGTATATTGTCTCCTCTTGTGGGAATGGTGACTAGTTGTTCCATTGCATTTGAGTTTATGAATTCTAGGAACCTTTGGGCTAGGGTGTTGGGGCTTGAGTAATGTTCCCAGTCTATGTTTGGGTAGTTGAAGTCTCCCAAAATGATGGTATTTGGAGAGACATTCATACTCTCCAGTGTCTTCAGGAAGGCTGTGTGGGGTTCCTGAGTTTGAGAGGGTGGTCTGTAGCATGCTACAAACTGTAAGGCAGTTTTGCCTATGGTTAGTTGCACCTGGATAGTCTCCGATGCTTTGTGCGTTGCCACTAACCTGGAGGTGTGGGTATCTTTGATAAAAATGGATACTCCCCCTCCTTTTGTGGTTCGGTCCAAGTTTTGGGTCCGGAAAGCATGATATGAGGTAAAACCTGATAGTGCTGGGGTGCTCTCAGGAGCCTTGAACCAGGTTTCAGTCACTGCACAGACATCGATGTTCTCCATACTGAGGAGGGCTTCGAGGGCGTGCATCTTGAGGTTTAGACTTCTGGCATTGAGCAGCATTACCCTTAGTTTTTTTCCACTTGTGTTTTCTAGGGCGGTAGGTTTGTCATTTGAGCCTTGCCTAAAAAAGGCACTATGGGGGTGGCAAGAGCCTTGGCCAATATCCGGAAGCCCAGGGGTGACAGGTGCAAACCATCCCATGTGAAGCAGCGTGGCTTGTCAAGCATGTCATCCCAAGCAGACAGACACTGGATCCCCTTAGAATGACACCAGTAATTAAGCCAATTGTTAAAACTGATAATTTTGTCTTTGTACTGTGGCATCATTCTTGGTGAGGGTAAGATGCTGCTCAGGGTCAGGGTCATACTGGCCTGGGCTACATAATCAGAGAGCTCCTCTATGTCTCTTTTCATGTAGTCCAGGGAGGTATGTCTCAGGTCGTTCACACCGGCATGTACAATGACTGAGTCATATTTGTACTTGCTGTGGAGTGACCTGAGTGCTTGTGTTATGTGACGGATTCTAGCTCCCGACAGGCAGCTTACCGTGACCCTCTCCTTGTTCAGTCTGGTGAGCGGGACGTCAGTGTGCCTGACTATGGAGTCACCTATTACAAGTGTGTCTGGCATGTTGTTTGGCCTTAAGGGCTGTGACTGTTTAGCACACTGACTTTGTGAACTATGTGTTGCATGTGCTATGTCTTGAGGTGGTGGTTGCTTGGGTGTCTGCTTTGGAGGTCTCTGTTGTTTTGGTAGATTTTTAATCAGCGCCTCCGAGTATGTTTTTGTGTGTTTATGTGTTTGGTTTGCAGTTGTGATAGTTCTATGTCAGACTGGGTTTGTGGTGTGCGTGGTTACCTTCTCCTCCTGACTGGTCTTGTCAGTACTGAATTGAAAGAGCTCAGCCTCCAGTTTGGCTATATAGTTGCATCTCTCACATATATTTGTATTTGTTGAGAGGAGGAGAGGGTGGTCTGTGTACATGAGGCAATTGTAACATTGCCTCAAGATTCACCAGCTGAACAGGAGAGGACGCCAGCAACTGACCCTTCGACATGCTAGAAATAGTGAAAAAGATTGCTGTGTAACTGAGTCAGAAAGGACCTATAGGGAAATGGGTACTCAACAGAATTTAGGTGAATGAAGTACTTTTCGTTTGTTTAAGAGTGCTTTACCTGTATACAAAATGCAGCCATTGTACCCTGAAGAGTATCTCCCAACTCCTTAAGGAGATCTCTTTGCAACCTAGTAAAATGAATTAAGTAGTTCAGTGAACGGAAAGCAAAAGTCATTGAACTGAACATGCATTTCCCACATCTATCCATGATCCTAGACTCTCTATTAGGAAGATGGATAGACAAGGAAGTCTCAGACATTTCCTTTTTGGTGGCCGCAGGCACTACCATGGCATCAACAGGAGCTCCTTTGGTTAAGAAAGTTTTGTCTGGTGGGGCTGATATAAACTTGTTAGGCCTCCTAGGGACAGGCTCCATGGACTCCGGTGACTCCCACACCCTTCGAGAAACCAACTGCATGAGCTCATTGAAGGGTGGAGACACCCAAGAGGTGAAGGGTTGAGACATGAAAGCCTTTAGGAGAACTGGCTCATCCTCAGTAGGGTTTTTGGACTGCCAATCACTCCTCTGCCTAAGGATTTCAAGTATCTCAGCAAAGGAGATATCCTCAGAAGTGGACCGTGGGGTCCCTTCTGACTCATCCAAGTCAGTATCAGATGTTAAAGACTCCTGTGGGGGAGTCCAAGTGTCTCCTCTTGTACAATCTCTTCCTAGGAACCTCTTCAGTGGGGGTTTCTGGAGAGGTCTCAGAAGAGCAGGGGGCACCCTGTGAGGCTACCTGAGGCTCTGGGTCTCTATGCTTAGCTTGGATGATGGAAGCAGAAGCAGACACAGGCACTTAAGGGGATGAGGAAGCAAGGCCTGAAGTCAAGGATGTTTTGAAAGACAAAGCTTTCCTCATGGCATCGAAGGCACCATGGCTCCGATGGGAAGGAATCGATAGATCCGCGGGAACCATCAAACCCTCCCACACAGATGCAGTGGGCTCCGAGCCGGAGGTAGGAGCGGTGCTCATCTGAGCTGAAGCCTCGAGAGGGAGAGTCGGCACCGACAAGTAAGTTCAACTATCCTCTCTGGATCCGACTGGAGAGTGTCGGCTCCTAGAATCCCCAGTCGGCACCGAGGATGTCAGAGTGGATGGAGCTGAGGACACTGGAACAGGCCTCGACCTCAATGGCTCCACTATCAACAGGTCTGATTCTTCTGGCTCCGAAGGACCAGCATGGCTCAGAGGAGGAGGAGTAGTCAAAGCAGGAGTAGTGGTCTTTGGCTCCAAAGCCGCTTGGGTCAGAGCCGACAGCAATTTAGCAAGGCCTGGTGCCTGTAGAAGCTTCTGCACCAATCGATCCATATCCAAATCTGAAAGGCTGACAGACGACCTAGATGAATGTACCGATGGTGCTGACTGAAGTAAAGATGACTGAGACACTTTGGATACTAGCTCCAAGGCTGTGGACTGGCTCCGAAAAGAAAAGACAGTCGGCTCCAAAACCTGTGGAGTCCTTAGATTCAGCAGATGACTTGGAGGACTTAGAGGATTTGCTAGCAACATCCTGGTCACTCAATGCCTCTTGAAAAGGGTGTTTTAACAAATCCCTATCTATTAATTTCCTTTTCCTCTCCAACAGAACCCTGGAAGAAAAGGAATGGCAGATAGCACAATATTCTTGCAAGTGGACAGCCCCTAAACAATATACACAGGTAACATGCCCGTCAGTGACTGACATTTTTTGATTACAGTCCGGACATTTTTTAAAACCGGACTTGGGATGTTTGCCCTTATCATCTGCCATGATACCACACTAAACCCACGTGGATCAAAAAACAATGAAAAATTAGCAACAATAGGCTCTAAAAATACACACACACACACACACACACACACACACACACACACACACACACACACACAAAGAGTGCCTAAGATAAAGGTATTCAAAAACTCTATATTATAACTATAACTACTATAGACTATTTAACACACACTCAAGTTAAGTAGACCGAAAAAAAATGAGGCCAAATATTTAAGGAGTAAATATAGTGAGTATATAACAACACATGGGAAGGGGACCTGCAAGGCCAGCTATAAGAGCTAACTAACTACCTACCTATGTCAAAAACTACTAATGCTATATATAAAAGGCTACTAAATAGAAAAATGTTTAGAGTTACTGGCCCGAGCTTTCACTGGAACCTCCGATCATATGCCGCGGCAAACTAGATCTGAGGTAATTCACAGTGCATCATGGGATAGGGGGCTTGGCCTCGAGTTACTGGAAGACCTCGAGCTTTGCATGTGGCCCTATCAGAGACGAGGGATCAGCTCCTTACCCATCAGTCAAGAATGAACAGCGGGATTGAACAACTTCAAATCTAAGATTATTCCTGCCAGAGGGGAAAAAACATTTGATTCCTTAAAAGATAGAGTTACATTCACCCAGAAAAATAATTTAGTTAATTCTACTGTACTGATGATATAGACCTCAATGTATATTTAAAAAAAGGCTACAAGGAATGATTGAACAGTTAAAGAGAACAAAGAAAATCAGAGACAAAACTACCTGTTAGTTATCTATATTTTATTTGTTTCAAGATAGGCTGTTTCTGAAACATCTTTTAAATGAAATCACCTAAAGGTAATACTTTTCTATCTTCCTTACACTAATGTCAGTTTGTAAGTATTAGTCTCCCTGTCACTCTAATATTGCAGTTTTTCCACTAGACGGAGGATATAGTAAAAAGCTTATTTTAACTGAACTATTATGAATCTAAACTGGGAAATACCATACTCAAACAGTTTAATTTTTTTATTTTTTATTCCTTATCCTTTCTCTTTTGTCCTCTCACTCTTTCCTTTTCAACAATAATTTATTAACTGAGTAACTTTAATAAAATAAGTCTGGTTTGGGGGCTGGTTTGACTGTTGTGAAATGTATGTGTAAAGAAGGGAATGTTAAAACTCTTTACTGTTTTAGTTTTTAATGTTTAACAATGTATTTGCATATAGTGCTACTGACGGTGGGGGATATAATTAAAATGTTTGCACTGAGGTGTTTTTAATCTCCTTTTCTTTCTAGTGATTTTATTAAGGTTGTATAACTTTCTCCTGCTTATTTGATGTTAAACTAAAGGTCTTTAGTTTAAATGTGGCCTGCAGAATGTGTCTATGAGCCTACTGTGTTTAAAGACTTTCTTTTCAGTCTATTTTCCCATTGAATTACTTAAGAAGAGTTTAGAGAATGTTTTCAGCTTGTGCTTCTGTGTGTCTCTGTTTCACTCTGAATCCTTCCTGAACAAATCCTGAGTCAGAGAGGAAGTGCAACATGACCTCTTAACACCTCAGAAGCAGGAAGCTTACAGAACACAGAAAAGGACTGCTAAAACTGACTTTTAAATGCTCTAGCTTTTAAAATGATATTTCCCAGTATTAAAGACAAACTGTAAGTATTGCAATTTAATATAATAGTAATTCATTAGACTTCTGGATGACTTATTTTAGCTACATACACTTGGAAAAAGAAGTTATGTATTCACCATAACATTCCATGTGTGTTGTCCCATCTCGCCTTCATTCTTAGCAGGTTGGGTTTGGAACCAATCCTCGGTTCTGATTCGGCCTTATACAAAGCTCAAGGTCTTCCACTAGCTCGTAGCTAAACCCTATCCTATGATGTACTATGAGAGCTCCCCAGATCTTGTTTGCAGATATAGCTAAATAAAGGTAACTGAATATGAATTGGAACCTGTGCACTGAGAGAGAGCCTTACAAGACTATCTGCAGAATATACAGAGCTGAGTATATTTTTCTGTATTATTCTGTATTATAGAGCTAAATTGTTGCTTAGATATCGGTTGTCTTACTGTTCTGCAAATATACAGAGATCAGTACATATTTATTCTGGTTTTATAATTTGCACTGTGATTCCTCAGATCTCTGTTGAAACTGTCTTCCGCACCCCCCCCCCTCCCTGTTCTTGGTTGTAGTTTAAGTTTGGTGGCTTTTGCAGTGCCCACCCCACTGTAGATTTGATCTAAGACACTCCCCCAGTCCCATCTCTTTACCGTACTCTACCTAATAAACCCTTTCAGCACTTGCTTTTAGTCCTTTTTAATTTAATTACATTTTTTTCAAACTGTGTGTGGACTAATATTGCTACATACTCAAGTGTGCCAGCTTGCACGGCATGTGAATTGTTTTTACTACTGTTTTTGCTACTTTTCTGGAAAAAAAAATTGTAAGCTTGTTTCCTACCTTTCCTGTAATTAGTGTTCCAGATACAGATTTGCTGTATCCAGGACTGTTTGTAAGCTTCTGAGCCAAGCCAAGCCTTTCTGTGTTGGAGGGAAGCCTTCTAGCTTATCAGTGGGAGTGGTAAGCATTAGGTAACCTGTCTACCACCTAAGGAGTGGTTCTGGCCCAGAATTTGTAGTTATTGGCTGTTTGGGCGGTCTTCCATCTCTCTCAACTTTCTGAATTGAAGGCCTGCATTTGCACTTGTTTCTGTACTGTAACTCCTGGGCCCATCTCATTTGCTCACTCAAAAAAAAAAAAAAAAAAGCTGTATTTGTGTTTCTTCCTTCTTTATTTTGCTTTTGCGTCATCTTAATAGTACTCAATTGTATTTATTACTGCTTGGTGTAACTCATTCTAAGCCTTTTAGTTTAAGCACTTGGGCTTCAAACCAGTTGTTTTACATTAAGAAGGTTTGTGGTCTGCACTGTAGTGGCAGAACAGGTAGCTTACATCCTTCTAAGTTGGGAAGTGCTGATTGAGGGCTCAATGTCTGTTATTCTAAAAGTGTATTAATTCTGGTTTAAGCACTTGGGCTTCAGGCCAGTTATTTTACATTAAGAGGGTTCGTGGTCTGCACTCTTGTGGGAGGACAGGCTGGACTCTACCCTTCTGAGCTGGGAATTTCTGGTAAAAGGCTTATAGTGCCTGCATATTTAAACTCCTTCTTACTGAAATTGGTACACCTTGTTTGCTGTAGCATAGACTAGATCCAGGCCTGCTGAATCTAGCTTTGTTTGTATAACTTGAGCACTCCAGGCATTCTTTAAATTATTCAATTGTATTTATTACTGCTTGGTAGTAACTTGATTAAAGTGTAGCTATCATTAGTCTTTTGGATTAAGCACTTGGGCTTCAGACCAGCTGTTTAACATTAGGAAGGTTTGTGGCCTGCACTGTGGTGGCAGGACAGGTAGCTTACATCTTTCTAAGTTGGGAACTGCTGATTGAGGGCTCAGTATCTGTTATTCTAAAAGTGTATTAGTTCTGGTTTAAGCACTTGGGCTTCAGGCCAGTTATTTTACATTAAGAAGGTTTGTGGTCAGCACTCTTGTGGGAGGAGAGGCTGGACTCTGCCCTTCTGAACTGGGAATTTCTGGTTAAAGGCTTATAGTGCCTGCATATTTGAACTGTTTCTTACTGAAATTGGTACACCTTGTTTGCTGTAGCATAGACTAGATCCAGGCCTGCTGAATCTAGCTTTGTTTGTATGCTTGTTGTTTGTTTGCTTGTTATTTCCCTGAAATGCTAATTCCACCTAAAATGCAGCTTTTCAGTGCTTCTGTGGATCCCTAGTGATATCTGCATTGCTTACTGTACTTATTTCCTTGTTTCACTTGAAAGAAAGTTACTATTTGTCGTTTTTGCATTTAAGTTACCTGTAACACATTGCAGTTAAGTTACCTGGCACTTTCTCACTAAAGCAATTATATAAGTCAGCACTAAAAAATTAAAAGCACTACACCCTCACAAACTCCCGTTGAGTACCTTGTTCCCCATTGGCCCTTTTTTTCAATTATAAAGGAATTCCCAATACTATGCTAGCATGTCCAAAGGTCAGTTGTCAATCTCCTGTCCGGTCCAGCTGGTGAATCTGGGAATCTTGGGGCAATGTTACAACTGCCTCATGTACACACACAACCCTCTCCTCCTCTCAACAAATTCCAACACATGTGAGAGATGCAACCATATAGCCAAACTGGAGGCTAAGCTCTCTCAACTCAGTACTGGCAAAACCAGTCAGGAGGAGAAGGGAACCACACTCACTACGATTCCAGTCTCACATAGACCTACCACGACAACAAACCAAACACATAAACACACAAAAAGATACTCAGAGGCTCTAAATAAAAATCTGCCTAAGCAGCAGAGACCTCCAAAGCAGACACCCAAGCAACCGCTACCCCAAAACAAAACACATGCAACACATAGCTCACAAAGCCAGTGTGCCAAACAGTCACAGCCCTTAAGGCTAAACAACACACCTGATACACTTGTAATAGGTGACTCTATCGTCAGGCACACTGACGTCCCGCTCACCAGGCTAAACAAGGAGAAGGTCACAGTGAGCTGTCTGTCGGGCGCTAGGATCCGCCACATAACACAAGCACTCAGGTCACTCCAAGGCAAGTACAAATAAGACTCGGTCATTGTCCATCCTGGTGTGAATGACCTGAGACGTACCTCCCTGGACTACATGAAAAGAGACATAGAGGAGCTCTCTAAGCATGTAGCCCAGGCTGGTATGACCCTGACCTTAAGTAGCATCTTACCCTCACCAAGAATGATGCCACAATATGAAGACAAGATTATCAATTTCAACAATTGGCTTAAGTATTGGTGTCATTCAAAGGGGATCCAATGCCTGTCAGCCTGGGATGACATGCTCAACAAGCCACGATGCTTCGCTAGGGACGGCTTGCACCTGTCACCCCTGGGCTTTCGGATATTTGCAAAGGCTCTTGCTTCCCCCATAGTGCCTTTTTTAGGCAAGGCTCAAATGACAAACCCACCTCCATAGGTATCACAAGGGATAAGAAACTAAGAGTAATGCTTCTCAATGTCAGAAGTCTAAACCTCAAGATGCATGCACTCAAAACTCTCCTTAGCATGGAGAACATTGATATCTGTGCAGTAACAGAAACCTGGTTCAAGGCTCCCGAGAGTACCCCAGCACTACCAGGTTATACCTCATACCACGCTTTTCAGCCCCAAAACTTGGACCGAACCACAAAAGGAGGGGGAGTATCAATATTCATCAAATATACCCACACCTCCAGGTTGGTGGCACAGCACGAAGCATCAGAGACTATCCATGTGCAACTAACAGTGGGTAAAACTGCCTTCCAGTTTATAGCCTGCTACAGACCACCCTCCCAAACCCAGGAACCCCACTCTGCCTTCCTGAGAACACTGGAAAATATGAAGGTCTCTCCAAACACCATTATATTGGGCGACTTCAACTACCTAAACATAAACTGGGAGCATTACTCTAGCTCCAACACCCTAGCCCAAAGGTTCCTAGAATTTATAAACTCAAATGCTATGAAACAACTTGTTACCACTCCCACAAGAGGGGAAAACATACTGGACCTGATCATCACCAACATGGGGACTCTATGCTCCAGACCAGAAGTGTATCCCTCACTGTTAAGATCAGACCATAAACTAATCTCACTGGATATTCACATCCCGACCCCACCCCCTGCCCAGAAAACCACAGTGAAAAACTTCTCTAAAGCAAATTTCACACTCCTCAAAACCGAGGTGAAATCCTTCAAAGCCACCGAGCCTGTGGAAAATACGGCCCAGACCGCAGAATCCTTTATAAACGCATTCTATGAACACCTTCAGGAATGCATGGATCATGCAATCCCAAATAAAACCAAGTCCCAATCCTCCAAAGGCAGACTGCCTGTCTGGTGGACCCCAGCCATAAACAAACTATAGAATAGAAGGAGGAAGCTACTACATGATAGAGCAAAATCCCAAAAAGGGAAGGCATCTCTGATCAGTATTAACAAAAACCTACGGGCACTCATAAAATCGTCTAAGGCCAGCTTCGAGAGAAAAATTGCACAGGACACTAAGGATAATCACAAGGCTTTCTTTAGTTATGTTAGGAACCTGGGTGGGAATTAACAGATATGCTCAGAATTAGTCGAAAATGACAAAAAATACATCGAACCCACAGACATTGCCAACATCCTAGCTGACAGGTTCAGCGCAAACTCCCCCCCTCCTTACCAAAAGGGCAAATATCTATCCCAGCAGAGTGCTGCCCCCCTGACATCTCAGATGCTCAGCTAAGAGCTGCCCTCTCCAAAGCAAAAAACACTCACAGCATCAATGGGACCAGGCGGTGTCCCGGGCTGCGTCCTACATGAACTCCAAGAAGAGCTAAACCCAAACATAAAACTACTGTTCAGTCTCAGCCTTACTACAGGATATGTACACAAAGTGTGGCGTACAGCAACAGTGGTCCCTCTCCACAAAGGTGGTGCCTCAACGGATCCTGGAAACTATCGCCCCATAAGCCTAACTAGCTTGGTCTGCAAAGCTATGGAAAGGATCATCATGGACCTCATAAATAAAGATATTGGGGACCTACAGACACTGGATCCTACCCAGTCCGGCTTTGTTAAGGGAAGATTCTGCCTCTTAAACCTGGTCGATTTCTTTGAAACAGTCACCAAGGCCATTGACGAGGGGAAGGTGGTCCACACAGCCTACCTGGACCTCGCAAAAGCCTTCGATACAATACCCCACTCGGGCATTATAGATAAGCTCACCAGCTTATAAACACCTATGTCACTAGATGGGTTGCAAACTGGCTCAAGGACAGAACCCACATCGTTAGAATTGCTGGAGCCATGTCAGACTCCAAACCAGTTACAAGTGGCATCCCACAAGGCTCAGTCCTGGGACCTCTCTTGTTCGGTATATATTTCTCGGAGGTACAGGCCAACACGGAAGGACTGTGGCTGACCAAGTTCACAGATGACTGCAAACTGGGCACCATAATCGACTCTCCAGCTAACACAAGCATCCTCCAAAAGGGCATCATAGAAACAGACAACTGGTGCCAGAGCCATGGCCTCAAGCTAAATGCCAAAAAGTGTATAGTCATCCCCTTTGGCAAAAACAAAGTGCCCACAAATTACCACATAGGTTGTAATCCATTAAGTACAGAAGAAGTAATTAGGGACCTGGGGACCCAAGTTGATAGCAATCTCTCATTTGACAACCACGTGGCCAAAGTGGTTAGAAAAACATTTTATATAGCCCACCTAATCATGAAGGGTTCACATCTAGATCAGGGGAGGTCATTGTGCCTCTTTACTCATCCCTCATCAGGCCCATAATTGAGTAAAATGCCCCTTTTGGGATGTACCTTACCAGACACCTGCAGCAACTGGAAAGACCCCAAAAGTACCTCACCAAGAGGATCAAAGGGCTCAAACAGATGCCATATGCTGCCCGGTTAAAGAAACTCCAGCTCTACTCAGTGGCATACCGCCTGCTCAAAGGCGATCTGTGCCTGACATATAAAGCCATGTCCAACCCGTAATTAATGGACATGCTGCACCTCAGAAAATCCAAATCCGGTCGAGCTACGCGCTCGAGAGACTTGAACCTCAGCACTGGAATAAATAGGACATGCTGGAGGGACAGATTCATAACCCAGAGGCTCCCTTCACTCTGGAATAAAATCCCAGTCCAGGTTAGGCAAAGTCCCTCATTGACTCTCTTCAAGAGGAATCTTGATGAGTGGATGGCAGATCGTAGGTTTACCCCGGGTATCACTTCTGTGTCACTGTTAGACAGAGGCACAGTATACTAACCTCGAAAAAGGGCATAGCAAAATTAATTTAAAATGGGTGGCGAAAGCCAAACACACTCTGGCTAGGCTTATAAATGCCCTAGGGCAGATAGCCTAGTATGAACCTATGAACCTATGAAACAGAGCAATGAAAAAGGTCTGAGGATATTAACAGCCAATTGTAACAGCTCGGTCTTCCAGGAGGGTGGGAGGTAAGAATGAAGGTGAGATGGATAACACACATGAAACTTTATGTTAAGTACATAACATCTTTATGTGATGTTGTCCTATCTTGCCTTCATTCTTAGCAGGTTGGGACAACATCCCTAGCACCATCTTTCTTGGGTGGCTCAAGGGAGAATATTCTTCAGAACAGTGGACCCAAAGGAGGCCCTGTTCCTGGAGGCCAAATCAACTTTGTAATGAGTGATAAAGGTATGAGGCTTTGCCCATGTTGCTGCTGCAGTAGTCTCACCTGAAAGGCAGAAGAGGTTGCAATGGCTCTTGTAGAATGAACTTTTACTTTATGGGGAAGTTCTTTGTTTTGTGATTGGTAAGCAAAGGTAATGCAATCTGATAGCCACTTCGAAAGTGTGACTTTTGACACAGGAACACCCTTCTTTCAGTCTGAAAAGGATACAAATAATTGGTCAGATTTTCTGAAATCTTTTGTTCTATGTAAGTAGAAACATAATTGTCTATGTATATCCTGTTGGTGCAGCATATATTCTGCCTTATTGCCATAGCTGGGGAAAAAACTAGTAGTTCTATGGACCAATTCAGGTTAAATTCTGAGCATACTTTGGGTAAAAAGGATGGGGTTGTTCGTAGGGATACACTATCTTTGTGGAAGAGCATGTAGCTGGCTTTATTGATAATGCTTGCAGCTCTGAAACTCTTCTAGCAGAAGTAATAACTATCAAAAGAATTATTTTCCAAGTCAGGTACTTGAGATCTCAGGATGATGCAGGCTCGAAAGGGGGAAGAATCAAAAGTAATAAGACAAAATTCAAGTCCCATAGTGGTGGCGAGACCTTAATAGGTGGTCTTAATAAAAGAGTACCCTTAAGAAAGGCTTTGCAAAGTCTGTGGGACATCACATTAGGGCCTAATTCTCCTAAATGGAAATTAGATATTAGCTGCAGCTGCCCCTTCATTAAACAGCTTTGCTAGGAATTCAAGAATAGAAGCTATTGGGGCAGAGAAGGGATCAATGTGATTATTCAAGGCTCAGGAAGAAAATCTTTTCCATCTGCTTCTATATAATCTTCTTGTCGAAGCCTTATGAGACGAGATCAGGATATGTTTTACTGACGTAGAAAGGTTAGGGAGCCTGGCTATGTTTGGAATCAGAGCAGCCAAGCTGTCAATTTGAGGGTTTGAAGGGAGGGGTGGAGCGTCCCTGATGCATAAGTCATGAGGTCCAGAAATGGGTCCAGAACCCACGGCTCCTCCTGGAGATGAGGCCACAGGAAGGAGAACCAGATTTGATGAGGCCAGTATATGGTGATGAGTATTAAGTTCCTTCTCAAGTGACTGGCTTTCTGAAGAACTTTGGGTATCAAAGGAAAGGGAGGAAAGGCGTAGAGGAGACCCGAGGGCCGGAGGGGGGATCAGGGCAAAGTAGCTGCTGCATTTGGCATTTATGGATGTGGCAAAAAGGTCACAGCAAGGCTGGCTCCATTTGCAGAAAATCTTTTCTGCTACGTCCTGTTTTAGGGACCACTTGTGATGCATCAGCATTGCTCTGCTGAGTTTGTTTGCAATCATGTTGGATTTCCCTGGGATGTATGTTGCTATCAGAAAGCTTTGGGAGGAGGATCCCCAGTGCAATACTCTCAGAGCCTCCAGACAAAGGGGGTAAGATCTGGTTCCTTCTTGTTTGTTTATGTACCATACAACTGATATGTTGTCCATCTGTACTGCAATAGTCCCTAGCGGAAGAGAGTCCTGGAATGCTTGCAACACTAAAAGCACTGCTCTCATCTCTAGGACACTGATGTGCAAATGGGCCTTATGGTCCTGCCAAGTGCTTGAAACTGCCCTTCCCAGATAATGCTCTCCCACCCTATCTGGAAAGTGTCCATGGTCACTGTGGCTAATGGCTGGGGAAGAACAATGTGACACCCTAATGTCACATGAGTGGAGTAAAGCCACCAACAAAGGTCTTTCCTGCAGGACTACGTTATCAAAATTTGGTGGGACATGGGTAGTCCTGCATGGAGCACTGAATGAATAGTAGCCACTGTAGTATTCTCATGTGCAGATGTGCTAATGGAATCAGGTTTATTGCTGCTGCATGGTTCCCAGTACTTTGAGGACTGTTCTTGCTTGTACTTTTTCTTGAAACGGTGGTTTAGGATCTGACGTTGTAGGATTTGAACCCTTTTGGAGGGAAGTTTTGCATCATGTTTGTTGTATCTAGATTTGCTCCTACAAAAACAATACGCTGAGACTTCAACAAGGCAGATTCTTTGTAGTTTATTGTGATTCCTAGGTGAGAGCAGAGATGTAAAGTGATATCTCTTGCCTTGGATAGTAGATGTTTGTGGTGGCGGTTAGGAGTCAGTCGTCTAGATATGGAAACACTTGGAATCCTAAGCGTCTCAAGTGAGCCGCTACTACTGCCATACATTTGGTGAACACTCTGGTGGCTGTAGTGAGGGCAAAGGGCAGAGCTCAGAACTGGTAGTGACTGGCTCTCAGCTGAAAGTGCAAATGACTCCTGGATCGCCTGTCCATTTTTATGTGGTAGTACACATTCTGGAGGTCTATACAGCACATCCAATCATCTCGTCCCAGAAAAGAGAGTACTGACTGCAGTGTTATCATCTGGAACATTGACTTTCTTACTGATTTGTTTAATTTGCTGAGATCCAGGATGGGCCTCCAGTCCCCTGTTTTTCTTTGGAACTAAAAAGAACCTGAGTAAGTTCTGGATCCTATTTGATCTCCAAGAACTGCTTGGATGACTCTTGTCTATCAACCTTTGTATTTCTAGAGTTGGCTGATCCCTTTGACTGGGTGGAACATCCGGAATGTTTTTTGTGTTTGGGATGGGGAAGGAAAAGTGGATGGAGTAACCTTTGGATACGATGCTTTTACCCATTTGACTTTTGTTATTGTTAGCCAAGCTTCCGAGAACAAAGATAAGTAGCTCTCGATTGCCTTGCAAGATGGATAGGTGGGTCTCCTTTCAGGAGCACCAAAAGGGCTTACCAAGGAAAGATTCTCTGTCATCCTGGTTTTGTGGACCCCTCTACTGCGTGGTCAGCATCTTCCATTAGCACTCCCCTCCCGTGTCCCTGGGGGAAGAATCACCATGTGTATCCTGGAAAGCTCTCTAGATTTTCGAAACCACATTTTTCCTCCCTTCTGACCCTTTGGATAAGGTCTGGTAGATAGGGAAAAATGGACTCTAATGGCAGAGAGAGTCTTTCCTATTTGTTCACACCTGGTCAGTGTGTCTTTGACTTTTGGCCCAAACAAAGATGAGCCATCGAAAGGGGCATTCACAAAAGAAGATTTAAAGGGTTCCACAAAGTCACAGAAGCCCATCCAGGAATGTCTCCTTAGGGAAATTCCTGAACTCGCTGCCCTGCTTGCTCCATCTGCTGCATAAGAAATGAGCCTCATGGAGGAGTTGACCACCAAGGTTAAGGTGGAGAGCTGAGAGGAAACCTTGTCTGATACCCCTTCACCTACTGAACCTTGGAGGGTATTTCCTAGCTCTTTCAGGAGATCTCTTTGAAGCCTAGTAAAGTGAGTCAGATAATTTAGTGATCTGAGCACAAAAGTAGCTGAAGAGAAGATGCGCTTTCTATATCTGTCCATTGTACGAGACTCTTTGTTCGGCGGATGGACAGAAGAGGATGTCTCTGAAAGCTCCTTTTTGGTGGCTGCCGCCACCACCATAGCATCTACTAGGACTCCCTTGGTAAGAAATAACTTGTCTGAAGGTAAGGTGATGAATTTGTTTGGCCTCTGAGGAACAGGTTCCACTGAGTCTGGTGACTCCCATGCCTTTCAACAAGCTAATTGTATCAGCTCATCAAAGGGCAGAGACATCCAAGTGGTGGAAGGGTGAGACCCAAAAGCCTTCAGGTATACAGACTCCTCCTCAGAAGGATTGATGGGCTTCCAGCTGCCTCTCTGTTTTAGTATTTCCAGGATGTCTGCAAAGGAGATATCCTCAGAGGGTGACTGTGGGGACCCTTCCGAATCATCAAGGTCTGTATCCGAAGTAATGGCCTCCTCTGGGGAGTCTAAATGCTTCCTCTTATATAGCCTCTTTTTAGGGACCTCTTCAGAAGGGTATTCTGGAGAGGTTTTGGAAGAGTGGGCATCACCTGATGGGGCATCCTGAGGCCTAGGGTCTCTGCTCCTCTGTGGATGCAGTGATACCAAGACAGACACTGGTGCCTTTCGGGGAGGAATGTCCCAAACCAAGAGTGGACCTGTCTGTGGAGACAGCACCTGCCTCATCACCTTGAAAGCCCTCGACCCCAGGTCCAAGGAGACTCCTGGCTCCAAAAAATCCTAGAGAATCCCCAGAACCAAGGGGGTTGGCTCCGAGGCTCAGGTAGGAGCAGAGCTCACTCAAGCTGATGTCCCGAGAGGCAAGTTCGGATCTGACAGCTGTCTGATCCGACTCCCTCCCCAGACCTGACTGGAGAGCGTCAGCTCCTAGAGTCCTCAAGGTCAGATGGAACCAAGGACGTTAGAGCAATAGTCGGAACCGAAGATCCTGTGATAGGCCTCAGTTCTGAAGGTTCCACTACAATCAGATCTGGACGTTCTGGCTCCAAGATCTGGAACTGGATCAGAGGAGGACTCAATGGTGAAAGGGTAGGTTTGATCAGTTCCAAAGCCCTCTGGGTTAGATCAGACAAGAGTTTGATGAGCACTGGTGATCTCAATAGCCTCTGCACCATGAGATCCACATCATAATCTGACACGCTCCTGGAATACTGAGTGGAGGGAGCAGGAGATCTGGAAGACTGCAATATAGGAGACCTTAAAGTGAGATTCTAAATCAGGGGACCGGCTGTGCAATTGAAACTCCAATGGCACCGACACAGAAGGAGCCAAGGTAGACGGCTTCTTGGGCCCGACAGCCTTCAGGTCCAAAGGAGAAATTTTTGGTAATTTTTTTGATGGCTCCAACTGAGCACTCAAGGATGAGGACCTTTTCCCCAATTTTTCCGATTTCGAAGAAGGGACTGACTCAGCTTTGAAGGACCCTGACCTTCTTCAATCGCTTCTGAAAAAGGGGTCTTCAACAAGCCTCTCAGAATGAGCTTGTTCTTTCTCTCTAGTAAAACCCTGTGACTAAAGGAGTGACACAGCACAGGACTCCTGAAGGTGAACAGCTCTGAGGCAGTAGACACAAATGGTAAGTCCATCAGTTATGGACATTTTTTGGCTGCACTTTACACATTTTTTTAACCCCAGAGGGTTTAGCTTCCTTAGAATCTTTGGAAGACATGACTAAACAGCAACAATAACAGGAAAAAAACATTAACAATTATAGGAAGAAAACCCAGATAAAAATATAACTATATAAAATACTACTACTACTTTTAAACAACTCTTTTTTTTTTTTTTTTTAACAAGTACAACAATGATCAAAAAACACATGGGAAAAGCCCTGTAACTAAAATGGGCAAAGGCAGCTCTCTAACTTAAACAAGCTAGCCTTGAGAATTTAAAGAGGAAAACAAAGGGAAAAGCCCTCTAACTTAAAAGGGATAAGGCAGCCCTCTAGCTTAAATGAACTAGCCTATACTTAAGGGAGAAAAAACTCTAACTAACGAGGTTTTCTAGATTAAGTTTAATGCTGGAATAGGGGAAGAAAGGCCTAACAGAAAAAAACAATGGCCAACAGCAAAAAACAACAGCAGAAAAAGTGGAGCACAGACAATCCGTTCAGGATGGTATAATGGTTAAGTTGTTTACCTCACAGATACAAGGTACAGGTTTTGATCCTCAGCTTTAAGGGAAATTATCTAGGCTTACAATGTCCCATGAGGGCAGCTAGCTTAGTACGTACCCATGAACTCATCAACAATTTGCTGGAATTAAATAGACTGAAAAAAGCCTAACAATTTTTAGGATATAAAGCAGAAAAAACTACTTAGCCAGAACAGTATGAAGAGCACCTGATCTTGTTTAGTGGCAAACAAGATCTGGGGAGCTCTCATAGTGTATCATAGGATAGGGTTTAGCCACGAGCTAGGGGAAGACCTTGAGCTTTGTATAAGGCCGAGTCAGAACCGAGTGTCCTCTTCCCTCTGTAGCTGATATACTAATTTTTTAATGTAATTCTGAAGTTTTTAATGAATATTATTCCTAGTTGAAGCATTTGTTCATACTAGGTAATGTTGTAGCACCACTGTATTAGTTAGAAGACTCAGAAATGCCTAATATAGGGAATAGTGCAATAACATAAGTTGAAAAACACATGCAATTTCATTAAGATAACTTGTATTTCAGCATAAAATACAGACATTAACAGTCTGCTTAATAATTCAGCCTTGTTAGATAATGAATATGAATGTAAGTAGCAAAAATCTGTGCAGGTTGTTTTCACAGGCTTCTTGTCTGTGTGAGAGATTAGATGAGAATTTGTAATCATTTATGAGGTTTTTGTACTGAATATTGTGGAAATGTAAGTAATTTACATAAGCAAAATGTTAATATAGTTACTGGTTCATTACCTTTTTACATAGTGTAATAAGTACAGGTAATCTGTTTGTTATACAATGTACATAGAGGACACAAGTGTTATTCTGGTTAAATTACAGGCACATGTGCCTTAAAAAGACATTATTTACTCATAACACAGACCTTCTTAATCCACGTGAATATTTTAAGTATTAAGAATGGTCTGAACATATCTTCAATATAATAGTTAATATATAAATAAATAAGTATAAATAATGCTAATTATTATAAATGATTATTTGAAGTTCTTCTAGTTGATAGGTCTTATTATATATTAACCTTGTTGTGTAGTTTATAGGGGTTTCTAGTAATTTAACATATTCTTAAAAACTGTAAAATATTTATTTAAAAAATTTCAGTTTATGTACATAGAAGTAGTAGCAACAATGTGATTGGTTGTGTTATGGTGTTGTTAAGTGGCTTGTATGAACTTTTCATCAAGCCTGGAATACTTTATCCCATTTAGGAGGTTAAAAAATATTTTTAATTCTGAATTTTTCATATCATCCTTATTATGTTTGTCCATATCAAGTGGTTCTTTTGTTAGCATAATGCTTAATGCACTAAATCATTTCATAGTAGTTTCTATACCTATTGTTCCAAAGGATACCAGCACAGAAATGCCTTTCTATAAATGGGTTAAATAACCCTTTAAAGAGGGATAGTTTAAATAAATATTTAACTCTACATAAAGCATACATTATTTTTCTACAGGAAACGCATTCATTGACTAAAGATTTAAACATATTGTTGTTAAAAGATTATCCAGTTTTAATTGGCTCTCAGCTTGGTTCAAAAAGAAGAGGCATTCTTATTCTCTGGAAAAAACCATCAGGTCTACCTAAAATACTGGATTCCTATTCTGACAAGAATGGTATACTGGGATTTGTAGTAATAGAAATTATTATACCCCTATAAATACCCATTGGATCCCTAGCGAAACATTTAAATCATTATATTAATACAATGTAAATGAGTGACATATCAGACTTAAAACTACATGGTTCTTTAAAATATACTCACTATTCTTTTAGATTTGGGACTCAAACCAATATTGATAAAGTATTTGTATTCAATGCATTATACTCCAAAATAGAGGAGGTACAAATAGTTTCAAGTTCCTTATCTGACCACACTGTCACTACATTTAAATTAACTTCAAGTCCAATTTAATTTCTTGCCAAATACTCTCAGCATATATAATTAAAACAAAAGCCTTTAATGACTGGTTATTAAAAGAGAGAAATCAATTTGTGGATTTACCAATAATAGTGAGGTCAACGATGTCATACTATGGAACATATTAAAAGCTTACTTATATGGTAAAGACTGGTATATTTGTAAAAGAAAGGAATGGAATAAAGAGTTAAATGTTCTCCAAGCTGAAACTGATAAAGGAAAATTAAACCTTAAACCCAATGATAAAGCCACAAGCACATATTTGAAAAATCTAAATCAGAAATACCTAAACATCTTATATCATAAAATTGCCATTAATCTAGAAAAAATAAATTACAGTCATATTCAATAAACCCCAAGAGCCTTCATAGAACAGCTATCAGATCCAAAAACACGAATAAAATAAAATATCATCAAGCAAATCATGTATAAAGAAGGGAATAAGACCATTAAAGCTACTGATCTGAAAGATATACTAAAATGTTTTCACAAATATTATGAAGAAATTAATAAAATAAAGTCAAACCTTAGTAATAGTAACTTATTGGACATTTTTTAAAAAGAAAACATGCATAATAAACTATCAAAAGAACAGAAAATTAAAACTGAGAAGTATTTTCCTTTAGGGAATTAAAAGACCAAATAAAAAATCTTAAAACTAATAAAATACCAGATATGGATGGGATAATTCCTGAGCTATATAAAGTTTTACCTGATAATATTTGAAAACATTTATTAAATGATTTTGGAAAAGTTAAGAGTACATCAAATATTCCCCTGTCATGGAGATATTCTCTTACTATACCCATTTTAGAATCAGATAAGGACCCACCCTCTGTTCTTATCAACCTATATCACTTTTAAATGTAGACAAGATTTTCAAGTCTATATTAGCAATAAGATTAAATCAAATGCTCAATCATCTAGTAAATGAAGATCAGACTAGGTTTATACTTATTAGGAAAGTTCAAGATAATATAATAAGACTTTTTTTTTGATTGATATGGCAAATAAAAACAAAAAAAGAGTTATCCATAATAAGCTTAAATATGGATAAAGCTTTTGACTCTGTGAAATGGTCATACTTGTGCAGAGTACTAAATGAATACAACTTTTCCAATGATTTCATAAAAGCTTCACTTCATTGAAACCCCAAATCACCAATTTCTTTCCAAGGGAAAGAAATCGGTAGGCCAGCAATGAACACCACATAAAAATAAACACTTTTAGAAACCCCCCCAACTAAATATTCTAACTCCAAGATCACACTACAGTTGGGGAAAGGACAGATGTAACAGAATGGCCAACCAATTTCTTACCCTTGAAAAGAAATCAGTGATTTGACCATTCGATGAAGTGCAGCTTTGACATTTCCGTGTTAATGAAAGGTAAATCGACATTTTTATTATTCAATCTTTATGATATAGACCCATCAAAATAGGCTTCTTTATACCTAGCCGCTTTGATAACTTAAAAGGTACCAAACAGGGATGCCCTTTATCCGCTTTGCTATTTACACTTCTTATCGAGCCATTTGCTAACTATACAAAATCTAACATAAACATTATAAGTTTTAAAATAAATGAAAATGTTTCTTCTAAAATTCAACATTTTGCTGATGAAATTCTGTTCACTAATGGTAATATTGAACTGTTGTTAGATCATATAGTTAGCTGTAGGGACTATTTTGAAAATATTTCAGGTATGAAATTTAATCACAATAAAAAAACTTTCTTATAAACAAAGGGACAACCACTAAGTTAAACTCTTACAAAAAATTTGGTTGGGACAATTTGCATTTAAAATACTTAGGAATTACTACTGAGACTAATAAAAAAATAAAATTTAGTTAACTATCAAAACCTAATAGATACAATTTCCAAATTAGCAGACAAATGAAATAAATAATTTTTCACATCTGAGGATAGACAAACATTGATCAAAATGATAATCTTACCAAAAATCTTATTCTTTAGTCAGTTGTTAATTCTCCCCCTTTCTAAAAAGTTTAAAAAAACCCTCAATTTTACTAAAGTTCTTATGGTATTCCAAAAAAGCAAGAATCTCCATAGACTAGCACATCAAAAGTTGGGAGGAGGGAGGCATTGGTCTCCCAATATTCCCAGAACTTACATTCTAAATCTGTAATTATTAAAGTAATACCACCCCCAGCTTGACTCCTCTTATGCTTCCTGATGGAAATCAATACATGAAAATATACAAAGAGACAATAACAAATCTGTAATAGAAACATACAAATTTGGACATCAATACTTTTTCGGGTTTTAAAAGAATATATTAAATGAAAAATACAAGTTTACTCTCACCCCTTTCATAAATCAAGTTCTAATATTCAAGAGATTTATGAATTTGAATTATCTAATCAAATATCTTCTATTAACATTACCTATAGCTTTCACAAGTGGATACTTAATATATTTTAATACAAGGGAAATGTTTGACTTACAGAATAGTAATTAAATTTATTGGCATCAATTTCTGAACAGGAATAAAATACACTCAGCTGATTATCTGATTGCTAGATACAGCCTAGAAAATAGTAATTGGTTAGATACACAAACATGTAAGGAATATATTCAGGACAAAATTATAATAATATTAGGCATATAAACTAAAACTGTTCCCAACATCCTAGACTTCTTTTCTAATATAAATAATAATCCATCTAAAGGCAGGTCATACCTGTCAATCATATACTATAAGATTATAAGAAATGAATTGATTCCCCCTTAATTGACATATTGGAATTACTCAACAAAAAATAAATAAAGAAGAATTTTCTGAGAAAAGTAAGAAAATATCCTTAAACTCTTCAGGAAAATCAATGTCTTCCAACATCATACAAAATTGCTGTTATATATAAATCAGAAAAAGTAAAATGCTGGAGATGCAATGAAGCCCTTGATGCAGATTGGGTTCATATGATCATAGAATGCAGCATAGAGTTATCTCTCTGGAATGATTTTAGGAGCTTTTGCCAAGCATTGTGGTCAGATAATTGTAATATTACAGATTCTTTAATGTTCTTCTATGCTCCAATCCCAGACATTATTCCAATATCTCAAATTATTTATTTATTTGTATTTATTTATTTATATTTGTTGACCGGGAGTGTCCTACTGGACATAGATCCATTTTCAGTGGAGGCCTGGGGAGAAAAGCCCCACAGTTAAAATAAACAGACAGTAGTTACATTGGATTACATAGCGATTAACAATTTACATAGCAATTACTTACAACATATTTACAGATGAAGAACATAGTACATCAGTAGACAACTAGAATCTTTATCTGTGTAGTACATAACAGACATTAACAAATGTTACAAGAAAAAGTTCCTGCTGTATAATAAGTACTGGCTTATGAGCATCTGAGCTTGCTATAATCAAGGTAGTTAGTGGAGTGGAAAGAAAGGTAGTGGTTGGATGGGGAGGGTGATATTAGAGTGGGAGTTGCAAGGCCATAGCCAACATGTTTTTAGGTGTGCTTTTAGTAAAGTTTTGAAGTGGGTGCATGATGGTATGGAGGTAATTGTGGGTGGGAGGGAGTTCCATAATTTGGCTATGGTGCAAGAGAATAGTGCTTCACCAGCAGAGTTATTGGCTTTAGTGATCTGCAAGTGATTTTTGTTGCTGAATCTTAGTGGTCTGGTGGTGCGATAGGATTGGAGTAGATTCTGGAGGGATGGGACATTAAGTGGATGATTTACTAGTTTGTGGGCAAGTGAGAGTTGATACCATTGAAGGAGGTGAGGGAGTTCAAGCCAGCCCAGTTCAGCAAGTGAGAGACAGTGGTGACTACGGTAGGATGCCCCTGTGGCGAAGTTTGCGATTTTTTTGTAGCGGGTCTCTAGCTTGTTTAAATCGCACTGCCTTAGGTTGGTATATATTGGACAGGCATAAAGTAGGGTGGAGATAAGGTGGGAATTTGCTATTGAAATCTTTGCTGCATTGGTGAGAAGTTGCTTATTTCTGTATAGCGCTCCTAGTTTATTGTGGACTTTTTTATGGTCAAGGATAGTTGAATGTCAAATTTTAGTTTATTGTCTATTTCCACTCCTAGCGATTTGGTGTGTTCAGTTGGGTATATAGTGATGTTGTCTTTTGCTGTGATGTTAAAGTGAGAGTTGTTTTGAGTATGTTTGGTGGGTTGGAAGATGAGTAGTTTAGTTTTGTTTGGGTTGAGTATTAATTGGGCATCGGATAACCAAGTTTCAACAGAGGAAAAAGCTTCCTGTGTGACTTTTTGCAGTTTGGGTAGGGACTGGGCTGAGCAGATGATGGTTGAGTCATCTGCATATTGTATGAGTGTGCCATGTTTGGTGGCAGAGGCTAGATTATTGGTGAAAACAGAGAAGAGAAGGGGTCCAAGGATGGATCCTTGGGGAACCCCTATGGAGACAGGTAGTTGGGGAGATATGTCATTCTGCCATACAACGGATTGTTGGCGGTCAGACAGGTAACTCTGAAACCAGTTGGTGACCGATTGTGAGAAGGATAGGTTATTGAGGATAGAGATAAGTTGTTTGTGTAGGACCGTGTCAAATGCTTTAGATAGGTCTAGGAAAGTAGCAGAGGAGAGATAGCCATTATTTTTATGCTGAAGGATAGTGTTAGTAAAGGAGAGTAAGGCAGTGGTGATGCTATGGTTTGGTCGGAAACCATGCTGAGTATTGGAAAGCAGGTTGTTAGTAAGGAGGTAGTCTGAGACCTGAGAGTATATGCATCTCTCTAGTATTTTGGAGAGTGGAGAGAGAATAGCTATGGGGCGGTAATTGGTTAGCTCTGTGGAGGGTCCGCCTTTATGGAGGGGAATTATATGTGATACTTTCCACAGTGTGGGAACGTAACTTTCTGACAGAGATTGGTTAATCAAGATGGATACTGGGTAGGCCAGAGCATCAGCTGCGATTTGTAGGTATTCACTTGGGAGGTTGTCTGCTGCTAATCTGGTGGGCTTAAGTTTAGTTAAGAGTTTTTTTATGTTGGAGGTAGGTACAGGAGAAAAAGAGAAGGCAGTGGGGAGATTACTAGTTGAAGGTGTGGGTTGGAGGGGAGGGGGGGTCGTGTTGTTTAGCTAGTGATAGTATGGTTTGGTGAAGTGTGTGTTGAATGAGGTAGCAATATTTTCTGAGGAGTGAGGGATGTTAGGAGGAGAGGTACTGACTTTACCTGGGTGGAGGATGGAGTTTAGTTTGGGGCTGTGTTGAGAGGAGTCTAGGGCAGACTGGTAGTACTGGAATTTGTCCTGTTTTATTAGCTTTTTGACTCTATTGTGTAGTTCTAGGAATTTCTGTCTAGTTTAGGGGGTTTTGGTTTTGCGCCAGTGCTCCCAGGCTTTATCCCTGTTTTTCATTTCTGACTTAGTGGTTTTCTGTAGCCATGGGGAGGGTTGTGCTTTGATTCTGGAAAGTCTTATGGGGGCATGGTAATTAAGGATGCTCAGGAAGGTAGTATTAAAAAATTCAACTGCGTCATCAAGGCTGAGGTACTTTAGAGGATGCCAGTTACATTCTTTGAGGGATGAGATGAATGTGAGTGGGTTAAAGTTTAGTTTTTTACGTATTTGATGGTAGATGACAGGTTTAGCTTGGTATAGGTATTTTTTGAGTAGGAATGTTGGGGAGTGATCACTGAGGCTATCTGGTAAGCAGCCTGTTATATATGACTGGGGGCTCTTACTGACTAGTAAACAGCCCAGGGTAGTGTGCTTGCTGGAGTTTTTATTTATCTTGGTTGGCAACTGGACTAGGTGGGTGAAGCCATGAAGGTTTACATGATGGGTTGGATGGTTGCCAGAACAGGATTGCCAGTCAATATTGAAATCACCTAAAATTATAGTTTCTTGCAGGAGACGGTGGCCAGACCAGCTGAGGAGGTTTTCTAGTGGAGGGATGTTTTGGCCAGGTGGGAAGTAGCATCCAATTATGTTGATGTTTTTGTTTTGGTTTATTTTGAGGTTGGTATATATTATTTCTTCATTGCCTATTTGTGGAGCTGGTGATTTTAATATCTAGATGTTTAGATGCTGTTTAAATATTATAGCTACACCGCCTCCTTTCTTGTTTAGCCGGTCTACTCTTAGTATGCCATGACCTGTGGGGAGCATTTGCTCACTGGTAATGTGAGGTTTTAGCCAGGCTTCTGTCAGGATGACTATATCTGGGGAGTACAAGTCTATGGTGGCATGGAGTTCATAGACTTTGTTGGATATACTTCTAATATTTAGGCTTAGTAGAAGGAAGTCACTTGGCTTTCTATTGGCTGTAATATGGGAGAAGTTGTGGTTTCTAGTCTGATTATGAGGATTGGGGTTGGAGATGGTAGGGCCAGGATTTGGGGTGGATATCTCCACTTAGGGCTAGTTTAGATATGCATGAGGTTATTAGTTTTCTCAGTTTTTGAATGCGTTTGTTTATAAGGGAAGGTTTGTGATTGTGCTCTTTGGGTAATAGGTATGGTGGGAGGGTTACTGTGTAAAGTTGTAGGGATGCTTTATGCTTGAGTAATATAGTTGGTAGAATATGTGGGGGGTGCATAGGGATGTTTCTTGAGTTGGTGGGAGGGGAGCTGAGTGAGGGTGAGACATGAGTGGTGGTGTGAGTAGTAGTACAGTGGTAGTGGTTGAGTGGGGGAATGATGGAGCTTTGGTAGGATGTAAGATATGCAAGGAGAATGCATGCCGTGAACATAGGTAAGGTATGCTTGTACATGTTAGTTGAGGAGGTGTGATAGTAGTGGGAAGATGGAGGAGGTAGTGTTGGGTTAGTGCTGTGGTTGGCTACTGGAAAGATGGGAGGGGTTTGTGAGTGTAATAAAGGTGGGACCACTGGGGGCGGGAGGGAATAGGGGGCAGGGTGGGGAGTGAAGCAGGTAGAGACCCTGTTAGTTGCTCTTATGAGGGGGCTGTAAACAATCAGGTAACAGAGTTAACTGATAAATAAACATATGATAGTGAAAAGGGTGGTTGTAGTTGTAAAAATGGTGCCTGCCACAGGCAACATTTATTAACTTTGGGATTGTCTTAAGGTAATAAACAGGGAAGGGGGAGGGGAGAACAAGGGTGTGAGCAGGCAGTTCTTTGTACTGCTGCTAATGAGCCAAAGCAAAGACAAGTTTGTGTTTAAGAAACAATCACAAGTGACCAAGGACTGCTCTGAAACTGTAAGTCATTTCTTAACCATTTGCCAGGTGGAAAAACAGGATAACCTTGTATCAGTAGGCTACTGTGGTCTCAGTTTAAATTAACAAACACACAGTATTGATCAGTTATGGATACTATTTGCTAATAGAAGGGAATAAGAGAGAAAGTGGAAGATGAGTGTGTGTGTGTGTGGGGGGCTGCTTACAAGCCAAAGCAGAGTGCTCTCCAGGGGAAAATGAATATTGGCTCAAACAGGTAGACACATACTCAAAGTTAACTTTAGCTGTTTGCAGACAGTTCAGACCCGGACTGCGCTTTTCTTATAAGAATGATAAAGGTGGTACCGCAGTTGAATACTTAAGAGTGGTGTTAGGTCTAGAAAAAAAAGAGTACAGAGAGGAGTAAGCACTTTGAGATGGTAAAGATATATTAGAAAGATTACAAAAAACAAACTGAGCAAATAGCTACTATAGATATGCAGGAAAATGTCTTCAACCAATAACTAGTATATGCAGATACTGAGCCAATTGGAAACACATCTGTTAGGAAAACCTCAAGTCAGTTATGCAGTTACAGATAAAAATATAGCGAGCAGCACTCTGTCGAGGTTGTCTAATATGATTCTATCCACCAGTAACAGCACAATTATACAGAAATAATTTAGACACCAGTATGAGCTGTCTACACACAACACAATTACATGAATAACATTAGTGAACAATGTGCAGCTATGCAAACAGACCATACTAGTATACTAAAAAACAACTAGGTGCAGACAAAATGCTAGCATGGCATAGTAACTTCCAATAATAAAGCATAAATCATATTAGATGTCTAACACAATTCAACATAAACATATACAGTTGTAAAATGTCTAACACAATTCAACATAAATAGGCATTTACAGTTGTAAATACAAATAAATACAAATACCTCTTCTTTGGTCTGTCCTAGCTATTGCTAGGAAAATTATAACTAAAAACTAGAAATGCAGAACTACCCTCTCTTACTAGTGAATTTATCTGTCTAGCCAGATCTGTTAGTAAAAATGAATTATCAACCATAAAAATGACAACTAGAAATATACCAAATCAATACACTGCCTGGAAGAAATGTAATGCTCTATTAGAAAATGACAAATGGTTTTCTGTACATAATTCATGTTATGGACTTTTGCAGCTAGTTTTGTTTTTCTGTTTTGAATTGTTGAATTATTGTTGGAATATGTAAAATACAAGAAAAACTTAAAAAAAAAAGATATTCTTCATACTGAGTACTCCAGCAGTAACCTAAGCTGTAATGGTTATATCCTGCAAGGATATAATAGCCAGCCAGCTTCCAAAGTTTCAGGTCACCTTCCACGTCCCTAACTGGTTAGTCAGCTTGAGCTCAGCTAGCTTAAAAGACAGACTTGGGTGGCAAGCTTTCAATGGTCAGCTTGTGCTGTACCTTGGATAGGCAGATAAGTTCATTGGCAGAAAAACTTCCATTAAAAAATATATATTTTATAACACTTTCCTATTCAGGAATCCTATGTTAAAGTTAGATGTTCCTGTTTCAATGGACTGTAAAGTACTTTTAAATGAGAGAGCTCTTTATTCCTGTCAGCTTAAAAGCTGTTTAAAGTAAACTGAAAACCACTTTTCTGTGGAGAAATTATATTTATTTCACTTTTTGGGGATGGCAACGTATTTTAAATTTGTTTTTATTGTATTTTATGTGAAAAATGGACTTTAAGACTTTCAAGTTTCACTGGACTTTGCTGCTCATTTTCCACAGGTTAAAGGCACCATTTTCTACTGCTCATTTTCATTGGGAAAGGGGCATCATTTTTGGCTTCACCATGGAATAAACTGTCAGTCCCATGATCAGTCCTTCGTCAAGGCACAAAATGAAAAAGTGAAGCAAACATCCTTTGCCACCACAGCAGGTTAGCAATGTACCTCAGCCACAGGTTGGTGACTCACATGTGGTCATTAGTTGTATCTCAGACCACTGTCAGAGCAAAACTGTGTGGCAGACAAGATGAGCAAGTAAAGGGAAAACCTTCATGAGTGGAAACTAGATTCGGGATCTCCAAGACTTGATCCATCTGTGGGGAGTTCACCAAGTAGGCCTATCTGCCTCCTTTCTGAACAATGAACAAGATTCTGCTCCAGGACTCCATACAAGAATGCCCAGAAGACAGATTCCTTTTCTTTTCCTTAGACAGGAATGCTCCAGCATGCTTTTCTACCCTTTCCACTGATATCCAGGGTACTTCTAAAGATTCAGAAGTAATCCCTCAAAATCATCGTGGTAACTCCCTTCTGGCCCAGTCAACCATGGTTCTCCCTTCCTTAGGAAATGGACAGGGGCAATTATCAAAAGCTTCCTCACAGAATGGATTAACTCACACAGGAACATACTTCCAGACCCCAATCAACTTCAATTGACTACTTGGATAGTAAGGTCTTAATTCCCTTTAGGCACCTGTTTACTGAGGACATGCAGCAGGTACTAATAGGAGCAAGAAAGCCTGATACCAGAAAATTATTTGTAAATGAAAAAGGATTTCTAGTTGGTGCCAACAACATAACCAGCACCTGTTCAGGGCAAGTTGTGATCTGATTTCACAACATTTGTGTGAATTACTATCCTATGGACTTTCTTATTCCTCCACCAAGGTTCATTTATTGGTCATTTATATCCTCATGTCAAAATGTTTTTGAAAGGGGTTTTGCATAACAGGCCTCCAAGAAAACTGGTAGCCCTTCTTTGGGATCTTAATTTTCTGTTACAGAAGCCAATTCCATTTGAACCAACTAACCTGAATGACTTGAGGTTGTTAACATGGAAAACAGTTTTACTGATTGCACTGACCTCTGCAAGAGGGGTATCTGAATTGCAAGCCCTTATGGTGAGCCAACCCTACCTCATTTTCCATAGGGACAGGGTTTATTTGAGAACTAATCCTTCTTTTTTTGCCTAAAATGGTATTTAAGTTACTTTATGCCAAACTATTCATCTCTCAGTTTTTTTTCCTGAACCTAAAATGATGAAGAAAGGATACTCCACACTTTGAAGGCCCATAGATAACTCAGGTACTATCTTGACAGAACTAATCTTTCAGATATTCAGAACAATTGTTCATTTCTTTCCCAGAAAGAAGAAGGACAACATGTGCCAAAACAGACTACTTCCGAATGGTTGCCTAAGGTTATTACTTTTTGTTAAACTCACCACAACAAAACTATTCTAGGCAGGGTCAAGTCCCAATCTACTAGGGCACTGGCTTTATCTATGGATTCTAAAAGTTTTGTAGAAGCAGCAATGTTGTCCTCCATCCATACTTTTACTAAGCACTATAAGCTTGATTGCTTCTGTAGGTCTAGATCAGGGTTGGCTAGAAGCAGTCTCCAGGGGCTCCTGGACTCTTCTCCTTCTACCTCCCAAAATGTATAAGTTATGGGAATCGACACATATAGCTTTAACTACTGCAGCAGTGATCAATATGAAGAACACAGTACAATTGTGTAAGTAAACTTACCATAACAGTAGATGTTCAAATGATCACCGCTGCAGTAGCCACACCCTCCCTCCCTGCATCTTGTTTCTGGGTGTATAGTTTTTGTCAGGTGTGGACTAGCATTTTTTGTTGTTGCTAGCATTCCCATCTCTGTTGGCATGAAATCTCTGAAGGGCTTGATGCCCAAACCTGTCTTTTTATTCAGCTCAGCTTGAGCTGACTAATGGTTTGGGTGCATGGAAGGTGCCCTTAACCTCTGCAGAAAACTCAGAAGTGGATGCACTACCAAGTGATACACACAAACACACACACAGTCTTCCATGCTGAGTACTGAACATCCTACCTATCTAGGTTACACAAATTAGGCAGGAATCTACTAGAAGCAAGTGCCACAGGAAAAATGCAAAGAAAAGTGATGGAGAAAGTATAGATTTGTAAGTATTAGGCTAGATGCCCTTGTGGGCCATTTTAAGCCTATCAAAATCTTCCTTCAAAGCTAAGAATCAAACACTATACCTTGTGTCTCTGAGGCAAATACCTGGACCATTATGCCAACCCCCAAGTTGCTGTTATACTCTTGCAAAGATATAACCCATACAGCTGAGGCTACTGCAGCACTGATCATTTAAACATTTTCTGCTATTGTAAACTTACTTACTCATCTGTACTATAATTATTGCAGGGATGGAACAAAAGAAGGTGTAGAAAGAAAGAAAAGGGGATCTGACATGAGAAGAATGCTTGAAAATCTACCTTATATTGTGTCAAAAAGATCTCGGAAGATAAATCTAGAAGGCAGCAAGAAAAGCAATCCTGTCAGATGGAGCAAAGGAATATTCTGCAATATTTATTTGGAGGCTTAGACTAGTCAGCAGAGGTATAAGCCAAGTTAATAATTCATGACATCTAGATAAAGACTCTGCAAATCTATTTCAACTAAAGAAAGTAAAAATGATAATGCCATTTAGTCTGCAATAAGCTATGACTGGAGCTAAGCAGTTTGCTATCACGACTGAAGCTGTTGATAATCCAAATGGCAGTGCAGACAACTGATCATGTGACCCAGAAACAGAAAACCCTAGAAATTTCCTGAAGCTTTTGGCTATGGGAATGTGGGAGGAAGCATCTTTTAAATTTACTGCTACAAGTTAACTCATGGGAGAAATGATGGGGCAACAGATTCTGCAAAGTCATCATTATGAATTGTTATACTTTCACATACAGATTTAGAAATTAAAGATTTAGTACTAGTCTCCAATAGGTCTCTTTCTTTGGTATCAGAACCATTCTTGAATAGAAGCCTTTGCCCCTTTGACGTAAAGGCACTTGTTCTATAACTCAACGGGAATGCAAAGACTGAAGAAATTGAGAAAAAAAAATGATCCATTTGCAGGATGGGAAGGCATTACATTGAAAAGAGGTTTCTGTATCCAGTGCCATCTGTAACCCTCCTGACACCACTTTTAACTTGAGGACTCCAAAGGGGAATGTTGACGGCCAGTTTTAGAGACAAATTTGTAGAGCTATTGTATGGGGGGGGGTGTTATTCTCTACAGCTGGCCTATCCCTTTTTCTAAAAAGACCCTTTTTTATCGTTTTACCCTTTGGCCATCTATTATTTTCACATTTTGTTTGCCAGAAAAGGGCTGGTTTTGTTTGTTTGGCTTTTTAGTATAACAGAGAGGCCTACAACATTTGCACTGGGGTACATGAAATACCTTAGAAACTCCCTGAATTAATTTCCCCTCTTAAATATTGTTGCTTTGAGAACCTACAAAGCAAAAGAGCTACACAGTACCTCTTAATCCAAGATTTCAGACTTTACCACATCTGCAAACTTTTGGTTAACTACCCAAGCATATCTTGTCAACAAAATAACAGTAGCAGTGATCAGACTTTGAAGATGACTGCACACTGAGTAACAACTACATTTCAGCTTTCCCAGTGTGAAAACAGAAACTCTGAAAGGAGAGACAGTGAATTTGTCTTTTTGGGTAAATTTCAGTAACTGGCTAATAACTGTCTTGCCTGGGTGCCAGCAAAAAGAAATTCAGAGAACTGAAAGAAAATCAATCACAAATGGTGAAGAGAGAACAATGACTGGGAAGAACCCTGCAGTTGTTCAGCAAAAAGCAATTTAAACTCTAGCTTTGGTGCTATACATAACTTCCCGTAATCATGAAGAAAAAAGTCAAATGAGCTTAGGGATGATTAAAATAAAACACAGAAAGAGTATAGTAACTCAAATAACAAAAGAATGGAAAAATGGAAGAAGCTTTAAACAGATATTCAGATGGACTGATAAAACTGCAAACATTAGAAATCAAAATGAAGAAAAGGCTAGCTGAGAATGAGCCTGCTGAAGAGAAGAGGTTTCAAAAATGATAGAATTAGAGGACAAAGCACATAGAGAAAAAAAATTGATTTTCTGCTGTACCAAAGAAAATGTAAGGAACAGAGTATATAAATTTTATGAAAGCACAAATAAGCAACTGGACTGGTTTTCTGCAGCAGGAGTTGTTAATTGAAATGGCACATGTATGCCATAAAAAAAGCAGCACAGACCTTTAATAGTAAAGATGCAATCCTACCAGCAGAGCTGATTCTGGCAAAACTGTGGCAAAAGGACAAATAACTAAAAGTGGACAGTTGAGTGTTTGTGGAAAATGGTTACACACTGTACATCAGGCAGAAGATGTGTAAATTAATTCCAGTAATCAGGAAATGTTGAGAAGCAGGTATGATATTCAAACTGCTATATCCAGCTATTTTCAGATATTCTTTCCTGGAGGGTCAAAATCATTTACTGAAGCAGAATGTGCTAAGGCGAAATATAAAAGTTTGTCCAACAAAAATTGAGCTATCAAACAGAAGGAGATTCTACTTCGTGTTCTTCTGATGATAAAGTCCATAGAGAGACTATGCCAGCTGAACCTTTCCAATGTTCCAAAGGATAATGCCTGAGAGACAGAAAAAAGCACAAGAGTTTTAAGACAGATATTTGGCAGAGTATCATGGACAAAGGAAAAGGGTTGTAATTATACTAATTGCTAGAGGAACCAGGAGTACATTGGAAATGAACCAGAGACTGGATTTGGGAGACGGATAGCAAAAGAAGAAAACCAGCAACTCAGAAACTGATGAATAAATGTGGGATTACAAAGCATTAATTACATTTGTGGAATATGACAGAACAAGAAATCATGGAAATATTGGACTTTTCTTTTACTTTGTTAAACATATAGGAGACTCCAAAGCATACACCCTACTTCATGTCATTAATGTAAGGAATACCATTTAGGAGAGGGGAAGGAGAAGGAAAGTATTTAACTGTTAAATAAAACAAAATGTTGTTTTTAACAATATTTTTATAATACCTGACATATACTGCATGCTATAAGTAATGCTTTTTCAGTTGTTTTTGCATGTAATAGTGGTACTAAAGTAAACAGATGCCCCTATTTTTTACTTCTTTCTTTCTTGTTGTTCAAGTTTAAAAAAATGTATGCATTGCAGTGTACACAGAGCATGGTAAGAAAACTTGTTTGCTTTTCTTACATTTGCTTAGGGGAATGACTGAATTAACACCCTTGTCTTGTTTTAATAACAAGTTTTAAGGAGAAGTAAATGCATAATAGAACACTAAATAAAATTAAAAGTTTTCTTCTAGCACATACATTTTCACAGGCCAATATGAAAAGCTTGTAATGGAAGGCAACTCTCTATCTAGTTCTCATGTTTCTATGAAGACACTGATGATGGGGGACATAAAAACAAAATACTTCTTTCTTTCAGTGGCTAGCAGATGTGTTCTGAAAGTACTCAAGTTGTTTTTCACATCTGGGAAAGGAAGAAAGATAAGCCAAAAACAGACAGCACTTAGTGGAAGTAGAAGCACAGGCTGCACCAAATGACTTGCCATAGACAACCTTCATTATAGGTTAATCAAGCCTGTGAGTGCGGCTGTCAGTCTAGGACAATTGCTCCTTTTAGGAGGGTTAAAACTTATTATTTGAAGATGTGCATAATTTTGTGTATTAGCATTCAGTTAATATGTTTTGGGGGGTTCTCATTTAAACAAATATTCTTTTAAGATGTGACAAGAAACAACTGAATAAAAGATCAGCCTACCAAACATTAGTTTATGCATGTAACACAAAAGCTGAAACTAGACAATAAAAAAGCTGTTATATATAACAGGTGGGAATAATAACTTATTATCGTAATGACATTTTCCTTATTATCTTTAAATGTGAAAGTTCTCATAGATATATGCAAAAAAGAAAAAAGTAGTGAACTATATTAAAAATGCAGATTGAAAATAGCTATGCTATAGGAGACCCATTTGTACATTTGGAAAGAACTGAGCATGTGAATTTGATAAAGGAAGGATTTTAGGACAGATATTTGGCAGAGTATCATGGACAAAGGAAAAGGGTTGTAATTATACTAATTGCTAGAGGAGCTCCAATAGTGGCAGAAGAGGGAAAAAAAGAGGGAAAAACAGTAATGGTGGATTTGTAGTACTAAGAGGTTACAGGCAAGGGAATAGTATTACGCCCACGTTTTGATATTCCACCTAAAACTACTAAATGGAGCTTAAGAAATTTTTAGAAGAAATCATCAGCTTTCGGCAGGGAATATTATTTATAGGTGGGGACTGGAATTTGATTTGCAACCGTGTGAATGCATCTGAGGGGCCTACAAGTAAAAATATAAAAAAGGGGGTAGATTTTTGAAAAAAAATATTAAAATATTTAATATCAAAGATGTGAATACAGTAGTAGGAGTTCAGAGAGAATTTACATATTATTCCCCAAGGTACAAAAACTGGGCTAAGCTAGACAGAGATTATATTTCACAGGAGCATGTGCATTTAATTGAAAGATTTGATAAGCATCCAATAACCATTTCAGATCACCTACCAATAATAACTAAAATAAAAATGAAGGGTACTGAAAAAAATGAGACACTGGCACTTCCCCACCTAACTTTTAAAAAGACAGGAATTTAAGGAAAGAGCAGCAGAAATTATTTGGGATTTATTAGAGAAGATTTTTTTTTCTGAAAATATAGCTAGGGAGTGGAATAAAATAAAAGTAGAATTTAAAGATAAAGAGTAAATAAAAGAAAAAGATATGGTTGAGAAGTAACAAGAAATAGAGGGACTGATAAAGGTTAAAGTATTGCAGAATGGGGGAATCTCACAGAACAAAAGGAGGCACAAGTGCAGAGTGTTAGAGAAAATAAGGGACTACCTCGATAATATGCCCAAATTTAGAAAGACTGCTGTTAAGTAACTGATTTTTTTTTTTATTTTTTTTTTTATAATAACGTCAGAGCACAAAAACTTGTAGTACAATGGGATAGGTAACAGAAAGTAGAAAATGTTGCTGGCAAGCTTAGGGAGTCTATAACAACAAAAATAACCAGAAAGCCTGTAGCAATATAAGAAATATTTTGGAAATGTTATGAAAATCTGTATAAAGCAGGGGAAATGTGGAGAACAAGATAAACTACAAAAGGAAATGTTTATGGAAGAATTAAATATATCAAGGTTGGAGGTAGCTGAGGCTTAAATACTAAAAGATAGAACAGAAGGAGAAGAAATAAAAATGGTGATGTATTACCAATCTAAAGAAAAGTCCCCAGGAACAAATGGTATTCCTGTGGAAGTTTGCAATCTAGTAGGGAAGAATGTGATAAAGATCTTGAAGGTTTTGTTTAACAGTATTTTAAAAGGAGAAGAAGGACCAACATCCTGGAAAGAAGCGGTAGTGGTTATAATATCTAAAGATGGTTAAAACCCATTAGATCTAGCGTCATATATGTCTATTTCGATTCTAAATCATAATTATAAAGTGTTTATGTCTATAATGGCTAAAAGAATGGCAATGGTGATGACAAAATTGATAGATATGGGTCTATGTGGTTTTGTGGAGGGGAAGCAAACATATGACAACATTAATAGAACAATGATGGTAAAAACTCTGACAAGTTTTGTTTGAGTAGAGGAACTAGGCAGAGGTGTCCCCTTTCCCCTTTATTTGCGTTATATTTAGAACCACTGCAAAGAAAACAAGGGAGTCAGAAATTCAAGGATATAATTAGTATGGTAGTCAAAAACAGTTGGCTTTACTTGCAGATGATATTACTTTATAGATAATAAAACCAGAAAAGGACATGTCAGTATTGTGGATTATACTGAGATTGCTTCAAGTCCTTTCAGGATACAAAATTAATAAAAATAAAAAAGGCAATAACTGTAAACTATGTACCCACACACAAATTGGTTCAGCAATACCTATATTTATGGGGACGTGATAAAATGAAGTACTTAGTATGGATTAAAAGGGATTCTGTTATGGCAGCTAAGCATATGTGGGAGGAGAATAAAAAGATAATACAAAAACTGAGAAATTGGAAGCTCTGTTTTAAGGATACTGATAGCAAGGTAAAAGCATATTTTTAATCAACCAGGTCAACCAGAGTAGTCGTCGTGGATGGCAACTAACAAAGAACTGAAGAATTTTATCGGGGAGGGGAAGAGGGCAACAGTCAAGTGGGATAAGCTGATCCTTCCAATAAAACAAGGTGGCTTGGAATTACATGATTTGAAGAGGTATTTCAGAGCTACACAGTCAATGCTCCTATACACAGCACAAGCAGAAAACTATAATTCAAAGTAGAAAGCGATGGTGATGATGAAACGGGGGGGGCTCAAGAAACAAGGAGAGACTGGTATTTTGGATGCAGATCCTTAAGAACAACAATAACCATACAGAATACTATATTCATAAAGGAACAGAAAAGTATTCTAAGAACTAAGCCAACAAGGGGATGGAGAAAGGAGATTCTGCCGGTAAAGATGACTGCAATTATAGGTACAGAGAATAGGCAAGAGGGGTCTGGAATTTACTGGAGAAAACTGGCAAAGAACTGGCAAGAATCCAAGGTACTGGGAGCAAATAATTAGAGACAGAAAGGCAACAGAATGGGAACAGGCCAAGATTTTATTTGGACTGCAGGCTAGAGATTGCTTTCTTTATCAATGACTGATATCAGAGTATAGGCAAAGAGAAAGAATTAGGGGGAGTCTAAGTGAAAGACCATCACTGGCAGAGTTTTTAGTAGAATCTAGAACAGAAGGTGCTGTTAAAAAGGGATACTTAGTAGGGCATATAGAATATTGCATGACAACTATAGGAATCAGTCAGAGGAGGTTAGAAAGGATTGGGAACAGAAACTGGATAAGCAATTCACAAAGAAACAATTGGGGGATATATGCATGTCTCCCACATATGCAACACAGTCTAGAAGATTTAGGATCATTGCTTGAAACTGTTTGCATAGGTACTTTTATACCCCAAGTATACTCCAAAGATTTTTTCCCCAGGCAGATTGCAAAGATTGGAAGTGTGTTGGGGAAGAAAGAGATACTTGGGGACATATTTTTGGGACTGTAATGAGTTAGCAGACTTTAAAATTTCCCACAGACTATACTGGGTGAGCAAATACGTGTAATTAGGGAAATTATTTTTTTGACCTTTGATACAGAATTGGAATTGCCTAAACATAGTAAGGCTTTACTGAATTTAATTCTGGTGGTTGCCAAAAAAAGCAATTACTAGAAAATGGAAGTCAAAGTCTAATCCAACTGCACTAGAAATAGTGACTATAGTAACAGAGATAAAACAACTGGAAGTGGGATTTTTAGAAAGGGTAGAAGCAAATTAAATGGAAAAAAGGGATTTGTGGGAACAATACATGCAGAATACTGTTTTGGAGGAGGAATGTGGTCTAGGAAAAGGCAGGAATTGAATGAGCTTTGTAATGTTTGACAATGACTGGATAGATTATAAGTGATGTATAATGTTTGCAATTGAAAATATATCGATATGGTTTGTTTTCATTTATATAAATGTATGATTGCCAATATTGATAATTTAATTAAGATTCTTGTTTAAAAAAAAACAGTGTAACAGTAGCAGTGGCCTTAGATACAGTCTCTCCACAATCACACTCTTAAAAGCATGTCTGATACAGGAGAATGGGTAAAAAGCATTTGGTTTAGTAAAGAGCTTTCTTCTGTAGGAAGAGAGGAAGTGAATTCTATCAGACTGTCCGTATGACACAGTATAAATTTCCACATATGTGCCTTCTAATTCAGAATTCTGAAAGCTAAAATGGAAGAAGAAAACATTCTCTTAACTATACGGTCCAACATTTTACCGTCCTTATCACCAGCTGAAGGATCAGTATTGAGCACCAATCTGTTGCCAGCCTGAAACACAGTTGAAATATCAACGGAGTGTGATGTAAGGTAACAGAAAAGAAATGTATTAGTCTGAGGTACCCTATGTAGCTTATCTGCTTTTTTATGAAGATGGGTTTAGTATCAGGATAAATACAGGCAGCATTCAATACATCTCTAGGACTGTCAGTGTAGGAGAAATGGGAAAGAAATTTGGTATATTGATTTGTAACATACCATAATACATCCTCAGTTCACAGGGAACATCTATTTGTTGTCATAAAATACCAAATTCATCCACGTCCACCTCAAAAAAGATAAGAAAGGAAAGTTATGTACTTACCATAACGACAGATCTGTGTTGTCTGATTTTTGTCTGGTTCAACACATTGTTTGTCACATCCAATCAAATCTGACCTCAGCACCATCTCTGAAGGTTCACAGATCCAGAACTCTGACCTCCTCTACCCATAATTCCCTACACTCCACCTCATTCCTTACACTCCACCTCAGTACCTCGGATTAAGTTTGCTCCACTGGCTAGAAAATTTAGAGATAAAATTACCCTTTTATGGCTAAACACCATCTAGGCAGGAAACATCTGGGAGACGATAACAGTCTGACAGGACTGTTCACAGACAAAGTACACATGAGATCCATTCAGTCACCAGAAGCCAAGAGATGATTTGGAAGGGGGCCAGAGGGAGGGAGGGAGGTTGAATCAGATGAAAGTCAGACAACATGGATCTATCGTTATGATAAATACATAACTTCCATATGCAGTGTTGTCTATTTTTGTCCAATTCAACACATGGAACAGATTCCCAAGCTGTTCTTTACCTGGTTGGTATCAAGGAAGGACAGTCCTGAGAATGGTGGAACCAAAACAGAATGCGATCTGGACAGTACATCCACCTGATAATGAGACACAAAGGTGTGAACTGTTGACCAAGTTGCTGCAGCACAAATATCAATGGGAAACCTTTTCATAAAAGTTTTTGAAGTGGCTATTGCTCTTATGAAATGAGGTTTAGGCTTCAATTGCAGGGATAGGCCCTTTTTAGTGTACACAGAGGAAATACAGTCTGATAACCATCTTGAAAGAGTAACCTTAGAAACTGCTTTGCCCAATTTAGGTCTAGAGAAGGCAATGAACACTTGGTCAGATTTTCTGAGGTGTTTTGTTCTACAAAGATAGCATCTGAGTTGGTGATGAACATCCAACATATGCAGAATACTCTCAACCTTTGCTGGACAATATGGGAAAGAACACTGACAGGTTGATGGATTGGTTTAAATTTGCTTTGTATACCACCTTAGGAAGAAAAGATGCATTAGCCTTTAAGAAAACTCTCTCTCTCTCTCTCTCTCTCTCTCTCTCTGGAAAATCAACTAAGGTGGTTCACAAGAAAGCAGCTGTAATTCTGAAAATTGTCTAGTCGATGTAATAGCCTCAAGAAAAAAATATTTTCTAAGAGAGAGAGAGAGAGAGAGAAACTTCAAATCTGCTGAGGCTGTTGGCTCAAATGGAGGTCGAGCTAATGTATGGAGCAAAATAATATAACCTGTAGAGGGAGTGAATTTCTGATTGGTGGTTGAAGAAGGAATGTTCCCCTCAAAAAGGCTTTAGAGACTTTAAAGGGTGTTATGCAGGTGTCATTCTGACCAATGTGGTAATCTGATATTGTGGCCATTTGCACTTGCATAGTAGAAAAACTGGAACCACTGTGAAATAGCTCAGGCAGAAACTCCAGGAGAAGAAAATGGATCCATTCCTTTCAACACAGCCCAGATGGAAAATCTTTTCCATTTGCTCTGATAAACATTTTTTGAGGATTGTTTTTTGGAAAGAGAAATAATCTGAACAACTGATGCTAGAAGCCTGGATTCTCTGGCCAAAGTCAGAACTAGAGGAACCAAGTGGTTAGTTTCCTGGATTTACAGTCCAAAGGAGGCAATCCAAATGAGTGAGTCAAGAGATTTGGATACTGATCCAAGATCCATAGGGTAATTACATGTTGAGGCCACAGGAAAGGGAACCGTGTTTATTGGCACCAGAAAAGAACAATGAGGATCATTCTGGCATTACACCTTCTTGCTTTCTGTATGAGTAATTGTGGATCACAGTGTCTGTTAGTGACTGTCCCTGAAGAAGGATCAGGACAGACTAACTGCTGCAATTATTTTTAGGGTAGGACACAAAAAGGTCGCATCAGGGTTGTCTCCAGCTATGGAAGATAAAGGCAATCACTGTTGGACTGGGGGACCACTAAGAAGGTATTAACTCATTAGCACCTATATGATGTGGAATGCCACAGCTCTAGCAGTCTATACACACCCTTGCATTCCACAGCATTTTCTGAAAAATCAGTTTAAAAACATAAGATAAACCAATGCATATATTTTGTGAATAAAAGCAATCAAAATGGTGAAATAAAGAAGTTATGTACTCCCATAACGTTCTATGCTTGTAGTCCATCTCGCCTTCATTTTTACGTATGTGTTTGGAGCCAATCCTCGGCTCCGACTCGGACAATTACAAAGCTCAAAGTCTCTCAGTTGGCTCGTAGCTAGGTAGGTATCCCATAGTGCACTAGTAAGAATCATCCCCAGATCTTGTTTGCTTCTGTCTATAAAAGTGATAGAAAATATTTCCACAAAGAACAACAAAGATGAAAGGTCTCCACCCTACAGAAGAGAAATACTATCTTGCCTCCAGATCCTCCAAGGATACATGGATGGGGGTAGGTGGGTGGGTTCGTAAGAATGAAGGCCGAGATGGACTACAAACATGGAACGTTATGGTGAATACATAACTTCTTTATGTTCTGTAGTCCTATCTCGCCTTCATTCTTACATATGGGACAACATTCCTAGCAACTTTTTCTCGGGTGGCTCATGGGAATATACTCCTAAGAACCATGGAACCAAATGAGGCTCTACCCCTTGAGGCTAAATCCAATTTGTCATGAGTAATAAAGGTATGAGGGGTAGTCCAAGTTGCTGCTGCACAAATACTGTCAATTGGGACTCTGGCTTGAAAGGCAGCAGATGTGGATATGGATCTGGTAGCATGAGCCTTAATTTTAAACGGGAGTTCCTTGCCATTGGGAGAGTAAATAACGAGATACAGTTTGAAATCCAATTTAACAGAGTTATCTGAGAGAATGGCATACCTTTCCTTGTCTCAGAAAAAGATACAAACAGTTGGTCTGATTTTCTAAGTTCCTTGATTCTATGTAGATAGAACCTTAACTGTCTGTGAACATCAAATTGATGAAATTTATATTCTGCACTGCTTGAATGATTAGGAAAAAATACTGGCAGTTCGATAGTTTGATTCAAATTAGACTGAGAGCAAACCTTGGGGATGAAGGATGGGTTTGTACGAAGGGAAACTCTGCCTCTATGAAAAATCAAATAAGGAGGTTTGATTGACAGTGCTTGTAACTCTGACACTCTTCTGGCGGATGTAGCAGCTACTAGAAAAATGGTCTTCCAAGAAAGGAACTTCAGTTCACAAGAATGTGCAGGTTCAAAAGGTGGGGAAGTAAGTTTGGACAGAACGAAATTTAGATCCCAAGGTGATACAGGTTCCTGAAAGGGAGGTCTTAGCAAGGTAGTGCCTTTAAGGAAAGTTTTACACATTCTGTGAGCCATAAGATTAGGCTCATATTGTCACAAACGAAAATTGGAGTTAGCTGCCAATTGAACTTTGTAGCAGCAGCTGATCCCTGATGAAAAAGTTCAGTTAGGAATTCTAACACCAACGGAATGGAGGCTGTGTAAGCCATCTACGTTTTTTTCTTTTGCCCAGATAGAAAATCTTTTCCATTTGCTACCATATAATTTTCTTGTGGAAGGTTTGTGGGAAGATGTGAGGATATGAGTAACTGCAGGTGAGAAATCATGAAGCCTGACTAGGGATGGAAGTGGAGCAGCCACGCTGTCAAGTTGAGGGTATGAAGGCAGGGGTGGAAGGTGCCTGACGTGTGTCAAGAGGTCTGGAACTGGGTCCAGAGTCCTTGGATCATCTAGAAGGTGAAGCCTGAGAAAGGGGAACCAAATCTGATGAGGCCAGTAAGGAGTGATAAGAATTCATTCTGCTTTCCAAGGTCTTTCTGGATCACCTTCGATGTCAGTGGAAAGGGGGGAAATGCATAAAGAAGTCCCGGAGGCCAATTGTGAACAAGTACATCTCTCGGTATCTCCCCTGGAGGGGGAACAAGGCAGAAGTAGCTGCTGCATTTGGCATTGATTGGACTGGCAAACAGATCGCAGCAAGGCTGTCCCCATTTGCGGAAAATCTGTTCCTTGACTTTCTGATTCAAAGACCACTCATGAGGCACCAAGATTGCCCTGCTGAGCTTGATGGCTATCACACTGGCTGTCCCTGGGATATGCGTTGCAACTAGAAAGCGTTGGGAATATATCACCCACTGCCAAACATCGAAGGGCCTCTCGACATAGGGGGTAGGATCTGGTTACTCCTTGTTTGTTTAAATACCATACCACTGACATATTGTCCGACTGGATTGCTATCGTTCTTAGAGGAAGAAAGCTGTGAAGTGCTTGCTACGCTAATAGCACTGCTCTCATGTCTAGGACATTGATATGCAAGTGAGCCTCGTGATCTTGCCATGTGCCTTGGACAGTCCTGCCTAGATAATGCCCCCCCCCCCACCCTATCTGGGAGGCATCCGTGGTCACAGTAGCAACAGGTTGGCGAGGAATGAAAGGTGTTCCTGTCGATAGTTGATCGGGCTGAATCCACCAACGAAGGTCCTTTTTGCAAAATTCTGTTATCAGAATAGGATGGGACAGAGGCAGTTGTTGAAGAGACCACTGGGAAATGAGTAGCCATTGAAGGATTTGCATATATAGTCTGGCTAGTGGAACTAGAGTTATGGTAGAAGCCATAGTCCCTAAACGTTTCAGCACTGTCTTGGCTTTGACTCTTTGTTGAGGAAGTAGACTGTATATCTGAAGTTGTAGATTTTGTATTTTGTCTGCAGGAAGATGAGCCATCATGGCAACTGTGTCTATTTCTGCACCTAAAAAGTCACATATTGAGAGGGCGACAAGGCAAACTTTTCCCAATTTATCGTAATCCCTAGCTGAGTGCAGAGCTGGATGGTTGAATCCCTGGCTTGCAGAAGTAGGTGCCTGGTGGTGGCAATCAGGAGCCAGTCATCCAGGTATGGAAACACTTGGAATCCAAGACGTCTTGAGTGAGCTGCCAGTACCACCATGCATTTGGTGAACACCCTGGGGGCTACGGTGAGACCAAAGGGCAGAGCACGAAATTGATGACTGACTCCCAGCCATAAGCTTAAATGACTCCTCGATGCTCTGTCCATTTTTATGTGGTTGTATGCATCTTGGAGGTCTATGGAGCACATCCAATTGTCTTTCCCTAACAGAGGGATTATAGACTGCAGTGTTACCATTCGGAACTTGGACTTCTTCACTGATTCGTTTATTTTGCTGAGGTCCAAAATGGGCCTCCAGTCCCTTGTTCGTTTTGTCACTAAAAAGAATCTGGAGTAAGTTCTGAATCCTATCTGGTCTGAGGGGACAGTTTGGATGACTCTCTTTTGAAGCAACTTTTGAACTTCTATGGTTGCTTGATCCCTGTGATTGGGTGGAACATCTGGGATTTTCTTGGTGGTATGGGGTGGGAAAGAGAAGTGTATAGAGTATCCTCTGGTAATTATTCTTTGTACCCACTTGTCTTGGGTGATGCTGTGCCAGGCTTCTGGATACAAAGATAAGTGACCCCCGACTGGCTCCAGAGAAGTGCAGTTGGGTTCCTCTTCAGGAGTGCTGATAGGGACGTCGACAAAAGGAATCGAGGCCACCCTTGTTTTGCGGTGTCCCCTGGCTCTACGGCGACGTCTACCATTAGTTCCTCCTCCTCTGCCTCTGAAGGAGGAATCACCCTGTGCATCTGGGAAAAATCTCTGGGATTTCTTGAACCACATTTTCCTGCCTCTCAGACCCTTAAGGTATGGTCTAGAAGGGACAGAAAAATGTACTCCCATGACACAGAGAATTTTCCCTTCCTGCTTGCACCTGGTGAGTGTATCTTTTACCTTTGGGCCAAACAAAGAAGAACCATCAAAGGGGCCGTTGGTAAAGGTAGATTTGAAGGGCTCCGCAAAGTTACATAAACACATCCAGGAGTGTCTCCTAAGGGAAACTCCTGAACCCGCTTGCCCTACTCGTTCCATCTGCTGCATAGGATATGAGCCTTATGGAGGAGTTAACAATGGAATTTAAGATGGACAACTGAGCAGTAAACTTCTAAGGGACTCCTTCAGCTAATGTACCTTGGAAAGTATCTCCTAGCTCCTTTAGGAGATATCTTTGAAGCCTAGTAAAATGGGTGAGGTAATTCAGCGATCTGAGTGTAAATGCCACTGAAGAGAAGATGCGCTTCCCTTATCTATCCATCGTTTGAGACTCCTTGTTCGGTGGATGGACAGATGAAGAAGTCTCCGCTAGTTCCTTCGTTGTAGCTGCCTTCACCACCATGGCATCTACAGGCACACCTTTGGTCAAAAATTCTTTCTCTTTAGGGGCTGAAAGAAACTTGTTGGGCCTTCTGGGGACTGGTTCCATGACATCAGGAGTTTCCCACACCTTTCGACTAACTAGGTCCAAGAGCTCATTGAAAGGTGGAGACACCCAAGAAGCTGAAGGTTAAGACCTGAAAGCCTTCAGGTACACTGACTCCTCATCAGAAGGGGTGACAGTGGGCCAGCCACCTCTCTGCTTCAGGATCTCTAAGATATTTATGAAGGAGATATCATCAGAGGACGACCTAGGGGACCCTTCTGACTCCTTGAGGTCAGTGTCAGAAATGATGGACTCATCAGGGGAGTCTACACGTTTCCTCTTGCATGTTTTCTTCCGAGGGGGCTCCTAAGAAAGGTATTCTGGGGAGGTCTCAGAAGACTGGGGGGCCACCTAACGGGGGCTCCTGAGGCTGTGGGTCTCTGCTGTCAAGAGAGAGAGATGGTGCTGAGACAGAGGTCGGAGCTTGAGGGGGAAGAGCATTGGTACCCTTGTGCGAAGCTGAAGACCTAGACAGCATGCTCCTCATCATCTCAAATGCAGATATCTCCAGTTCCGAAGACAGTCCCAGTTCCAAGGAAACAGAAGTAGCCCTCGGCTCCAAAGTGATCGGCTATGAGATGGCTGTAGGATCAGAGTTCAACCTAGCCGACGCACTGAGAGGTAGGCTCAGAACCAAAGAGGTTTGTGTCCAAGCATCCCTATCAGGGCCAACTAGTGAACTTCGACTCCTAGACACCAAGGACAGCACTGAAGGTGTCGGAGCAGAACTCAGCTCTGAGACAGACACAAGAGGTGCTGGAGCCAAGGGTTCCACAACAAGTGGCACCAATAGCCCTGGCACCGAAGGACCAACATGGCTCGGAGGAGGAACAGCATCAGGGAGTAAGGTCTTAGATGGCTCCAGAACAGATTGGGTCAGAGCCAACAACAATTTTGGTAATGCCGATGACTTCAAGAGTCTACGCACTACTTTCTCTACATCCTCTTCAGATAGGCTCTTGGAAGATCTGGATGATAAGGTAGGTGACCTAGATCTCTGCAAGATAGGAGATCTTAGAGTTGGGGAGACCGGCAATAACTATCGAGATTGGCTCCAATGTAAATTTTCAGTGGTCGGCTCTGAGAAACTTGGGGCTGACACCGAAGTGTTAATATCGATAACCTCAACCGGCTCGAAAGGCAGTGAAGCTGAATAGGTAGAAGGTTTGTCTAATTTAGATACTTTTTGAGGAGGTCCAGATAAAGTAGTCGGTGCTGGAGAATGTCTCTTGGCTGACTTGATCTTCTCTTTCTTTGAAGGAGATTTGGAGTGAGGATGAAGAGCTGGCTAAATCCTCCTCAAAGGAAGGCTTAAGGAGACCTTTCAGTTTGTTCTTCCTTTCTTGGAGAACTTGAGAATTGAAACAGTGACAGAAAGAACATGTTTCCTGAAGATGTATGGCACCAAGACAGTAAAACACAGTTACTATGACCGTCAGTTATTGACATTTTTTTGGAGCATTTAAGACACTTTTTAAAACCCGAAGGTTTATGATCCTTAGACTCCTTAGACATGTTCATACAAACAGGACACTAGGTAAAGCAGAAAGGAGAGGACAAGGTCCTCTAACTTAAATGGGCCTAGCCCTGCAAGAATCACTGCACACAAGGAAAAACACAACTGAGGACTAGGTCCTCTAACTTAAACGGGCCTAGCCCTGCTCAATAACAACACACACAGACGAGCCAAAAACAGACGACTAGGTCCTCTAACTTAAACAGGCCTAGCCCTGCTGAGGAAACACCAGAAAGGGTTAGTAGAGGACTAGATCCTCTAACTTAAATGGACATAGCCGTGAAACAGAGAAGAAGCTAAGTCAAGAAGAAAAGCTACCAAATAGCAAAAATCTCAACAGGCTAATTACTACCTAACAGAATAGTAAAAACACTGCACACAGCTAAACAAGAATACTATTCTAGTGAAATACAATATAGGAAAAAGGTCCTAACTCAAACACAGACCTTTGCTAAAAGAGTAACTATCAAAAAGCAATCAAAAAACTAGCACACAGGAAAGGGATACCACTTGGGAAATAAAAATGGGCCTGCAGAAGCAATGGCCAATGTCAGAAAAATATGTATTAATATATATGTTTAGTGCTTATTAGAAGCTAAAAGGGTTAACACATTTCATTCTATTTTATGTACAGCTTAATTCTGTATGAAATTATAAGATGCTTTTTCAAACTGCAGTATGCTTTCTGAAATTGAAAGATGCACCCTGACCTAGTATTTGGAAATGTACTGGGAAGCAGGTGATTATCTGCTAGGTCAGGAAAATGAATGAATAGTGAATGAATAGAACAATACTGTTTTCTATAATATGATTGAATATTAACAATCAGCCTGGTTCGTGTTATGAGAACATGCACAGCTGCAGAAAAGAAGAGATACATCAAAGATTGCTTGAAGAATCTGTACTTGCTTTGTGCTCAAATTAGCCATAGTACCTTGAATGGTAACATAACATAGTGGGAAGTTGTATCTAACCGGTGGTCATCAAGCCACATTGTTTTTCTTAGGAAGTTTTTCATAAAATTGATAGTGCAAGCAGAAAATCATGGACAAACAGCTGCTACGAAGTAATGATGTTAGAACTTGTGATCTGTTACGTCAGCTTGGTAGGCAATGTCTTGTTAGAAAATGTATAAAGATGGACTTACTTCCTGATTTTAGTTAGACAAACTCTGTATTAGCACGTTTTTGTCTCCTTGCTGCAAGATTAAAGTGCCTTAACCTGAACCTGCCGTGTATTGATCTTTTTGAAGTTTATTTTTCCTTTGACAGATTGGTCCTTCGAGCCGGATACTCTTGCTCTAGCTCAGGTCAGATGGGCCTGGTGGCATGAAACCGTACGGGGAAGAGGCCACATCGGTTCTTCTGCTCTGAAAGACCTCCGACTGAATTGTCGTTCAAAAGAGGCCAGCCACTGTTTCTGATCTGTGATTGGAGGACGTGTCAACTGTTCCATCAGTGAGACGGACAATCACGGAGGCTCAGGTAAGGAGGAATTTACCTTTTCTCTGTTTCAGATCAGGACTTGTTACAGTATTTGTTTTTGTCAGGGACATTTTTACAAATCAGGGACAAAAAAGATTGCTGTCTTGTCATAGATCAGGGAAACAGGATAGGTAGGCAGTTATTCTAGATAAACTGTGAAAAAGAAAAATCGTGGCACCACATGATAAGAAGGGTTACGTAACATTTTCTAACTAAATTAAGACAACATGGGAAATAAGTGCACAAAAAGATCCCGAGATCTGTCGTTAACCGAAGACACAAAATATATGCAATACAACGTGCCGACATTAGGTATTATACAAAATGGGTTAATAAATACAAATTTGATGGCAAACTAGAAAAACCTTCACTTATCAAACTTGTCAAACAGCTTAAAACATATGCAAACGGTCAGGTAAAAAAGCAACACCAATTAGGCATTCCCCAGGCACAGAGGTGGCTTGAGGAAGCAAACCGCAGGGAACAAAAGAATAAAAATTCAAAAGCAATGTTTTTAGATAAAGAAGACAATAACTTGGTAATAGCATCGGCCCCTCTGCCCCCTCCGCTTCCCTTACCAGAATATGAAGTGAGTGGACAAGCTTATCCAACTCCGCTATACCCAACTGTCCCTGCGAAATCAAAACCGTTTGTCAGAGATCCTGTCAAGACTAGGTCTCAAACATGTAAAACAAGAGGGGACATGGAGTTATATCAAATAAATGGAAATTCATGGGCTATGAGCGAAGAAGAGATATGTCCGCTCATAGAAGTACCAAATCCTCAGGCAGGACAGAAAGGGCAGGACCAACTATCCTGGTATATAGACCGTGGACACCGGAAGACATCCGGAAAGCCAAAGAGGGAATTCCCTATCCAAAAGTTAATTTTAGAAAATTCTTAGAAGACTTACAGGACATGAGGTTAAGTTACCATTTAAATGGAGAGGAAGTAGAGAAAGTAGTCAGACAAATCATAGGTTCATAGGTTCATACTAGGCTATCTGCCCTAGGGCATTTATAAGCCTAGCCAGAGTGTGTTTGGCTTTCACCACCCATTTTAAAGTAATTTTGCTATGCCCTTTTTCGAGGTTAGTATACTGTGCCTCTGTCTAACAGTGACACAGAAGTGATACCTGGGGTAAACCTATGATCTCCCATCCACTCATCAAGATTCCTCTTGAAGAGAGTCAATGAGGGACTCTGCCTAACCTGGACTGGGAGTTTATTCCAGAGTGAAGGGAGCCTCTGGGTTATGAATCTGTCCCTCCAGCATGTCCTATTTATTTCAGTGCTGAGGTGCAAGTCTCTCGAGCGTGTAGCTTGATGGGATTTGGATTTTCTGAAGTGCAGCATGTCCATTAATTCCAGGTTGGACATGGCTTTATACATCAGGCAGAGATCGCCTCTGAGCAGGCGGTATGCCACTGAGTAGAGCTGGAGTTTCTTTAACCGGGCAGCATATGGTATCTGTTTGAGCCCTATGATCCTCTTGGTGAGGTACTTTTGGGGTCTTTCAAGTTGCTGCAGGTGTCTGGTTAGGTACATCCCAAAAGGGGCATTGTATTCAATTATGGGCCTGATGAGGGATGAGTAAAGAGGCACAATGACCTCACCTGATCTAGATGTGAATCCCTTCATGATGAGGTGGGCTATATAAAATGTTTTTCTAACCACTTTGGCCACGTGGTTGTCAAATGAGAGATTGCTATCAACTTGGGTCCCCAGGTCCCTAATTACTTCTTCTGTACTTAATGGATTACCACCTATGTGGTAATTTGTGGGCACTTTGTTTTTGCCAAAGGGGATGACTATACGCTTTTTGGCGTTTAGCTTGAGGCCATGGCTCTGGCATCAGTTGTCTGTTTCTATGAGGCCCTTTTGGAGGATGCTTGTGTTGGCTGGAGAGTCGATTATGCCGCCCAGTTTGCAGTCATCTGCGAACTTAGTCAGCCACAGTCCTTCCGTGTTGGCCTGTACCTCCGAGAAATATATACCGAACAAGAGAGGTCCCAGGACTGAGCCTTGTGGGACGCCACCTGTAACTGGTTTGGAGTCTGACATGGCTCCAGCAATTCTAACCATGTGGGTTCTGTCTTTGAGCCAGTTTGCAACCCATCTAGTGACATAGGGGTTTATATTTAAGCTGGTGAGCTTATCTATAATGCCTGAGCGGGGTATTGTATCGAAGGCTTTTGCGAGGTCCAGGTAGGCTGTGTGGACCACCTTCCCCTCGTCAATGGCCTTGGTGACTGTTTCAAAGAAATCAACCAGGTTTAAGAGGCAGGATCTGCCCTTAACAAAGCTGAACTGGGTAGGATCCAGTGTCTGTAGGCCCCCAATATCTTTATTTATGAGGTCCATGATGATCCTTTCCATAGCTTTGCAGACCAAGCTAGTCAGGCTTATGGGGCGATAGTTTCAGGATACGTTGAGGCACCACCTTTGTGGAGAGGGACCACTGTTGCTGTACGCCACTCTTTGGGTACATATCCTGTAGTAATGCTGAGATTGAACAGTAGTTTTTTGTTTGGGTTTAGCTCTTCTTGGAGTTCATGTAGGACGCAGCCCGGGACACCGTCTGGTCCCATTGATGCTGTGTTTTTTGCTTTGGAGAGGGCAGTTCTTACCTGAGCATCTGAGATGTCAGGGGGGTAGCACTCTGCTGGTATAAATATTTGCCCTTTTGGTGGGGAGGGTGGGGCAGTATGCGCTGAACCTGTCAGCTAGGATGTTGGCAATGTCTGTGGGTTCGGTGTATTTTTTGTCATTTTGGACTAATTCTGAGCATATCTGGGAATTCCCACCCAGGTTCCTAACATAACTAAAGAAAGCCTTGTGATTATCCTTAGTGTCCTGTGCAATTTTTCTCTCGAAGCTGGCCTTAGACGATTTTATGAGTGCCCGTAGTTTTTTGCTAATACTGATCAGAGATGCCTTCCCTTTTTGGGATTTTGCTCTATCATGTAGTAGCTTCCTCCTTCTATTGTATAGTTTGTTTATGGCTGGGGTCCACCAGACAGGACGCCTGCCTTTGGAGGATTGGGTCTTGGTTTTATTTAGGATTGCATGATCCATGCATTCCTGAAGGTGTTCATAGAATGCGTTTATAAAGGATTCTGTGGTCTGGGCCATATTTTCCACAGGCCCGGGGGCTTTGAAGGATTCCACCTCGGTTTTGAGGAGTGTGAAATTTGGTTTAGAGAAGTTTTTCACTGTGGTTTTCAGGGTAGGGGGTGGAGTCGGGATGTGAATATCCAGTGAGATTAGTTTATGGTCTGATCTTACCAGTGAGGGATACACTTCTGGTCTGAAGCATAGAGTCCCCATGTTGGTGATGATCAGGTCCAGTATGTTTTCCCCTCTTGTGGGAGTGGTAACAGGTTGTTCCATAGCATTTGAGTTTATAAATTCTAGGAACCTTTGGGCTAGGATGTTGGAGCTACAGTCATGCTCCCAGTCTATGTTTGGGTAGTTGAAGTTGCCCAATATAATGGTGTTTGGAGAGACCTTCATACTTTTCAGTGTTCTCAGGAAGGCCGAGTGGGGTTCCTGGGTTTGGGAGGGTGGTCTGTAACAGACAATAAAATAGAAGGCAGTTTTACCCACTGCTAGTTGCACATGGATAGTCTCTGATGCTTCGTGCTGTGCCACCAACCTGGAGGTGTGGGTATCTTTGACGAATATTGATACTCCCCCTCCTTTTGTGGTACGGTCCAAGTTTTGGGGCCGAAAAGCATGGTATGAGGTATAACCTGGTAGTGCTGGGGTTCTCTCGGGAGCCTTGAACCAGGTTTCTGTTACTGCACAGATATCGTTGTTCTCCATGCTAAGGAGAGTTTCGAGTGCATGCATCTTGAGGTTTAGACTTCTGGAATTGAGTAGCATTACTCTTAGTTTCTTATCCCTTGTGATACCTATGGAGGTGGGTTTGTCTTTTGAGCCTTGCCTAAAAAAGGCACTATGGGGGTAGCAAGAGCCTTTGCCAATATCCGAAAGCCCAGGGGTGTCAGGTGCAAGCCGTCCCTAGCGAAGCATCGTGGCTTGTCGAGCATGTCATCCCAGGCTGACAGGCATTGGATCCCCTTTGAATGACACCAATACTTAAGCCAATTGTTGAAATTGATCATCTTGTCTTCATACTGTGGCATCATTCCTGGTGAGGATAAGATGCTACTCAAGGTCAGGGTCATACCGGCCTGGGCTACATGCTCAGAGAGCTCCTCTATGTCTCTTTTCATGTAGTCCAGGGAGGTACGTCTCAGGTCATTCACACCAGCATGGACAATGACTGAGTCATATTTGTACTTGCCTTGGAGTGACCTGAGTGCTTGTGTTATGTGGCGGATCCTAGCGCCCGACAGGCAGCTCACCGTGACCTTCTCCTTGTTTAGCCTGGTGAGCAGGACGTCAGTGTGCCTGATGATAGAGTCACCTGTTACAAGTGTATCAGGTATGTTGTTTAGCCTTAAGGGCTGTGACTGTTCGGCACACTGGCTTTGTGAGCTATGTGTTGCACGTGTTTTGTTTTGGGCTAGCGGTTGCTTGGGTGTCTGCTTTGGAGGTCTCTGCTGCTTAGGCAGATTTTTATTTAGAGCCTCCGAGTATGTTTTTGTGTGTTTATGTGTTTGGTTTGCTGTCGTGGTAGGTCTATGTGAGACTGGAATTGTAGTGAGTGTGGTATCCTTCTCCTCCTGACTGGTTTCGCCAGTACTGAGTTGAGAGAGCTTAGCCTCCAGTATGGCTATATGGTTGCATCTCTCACATGTGTTGGAATTTGTTGGGAGGAGGAGAGGGTTGTCTGTGTACATGAGGCAGTTGTAACATTGCCTCAAGATTCCCAGATTCACCAGCTGGACTGGAGAGGAGACTGACAACTGACCTTTGGACATGCGTGAATAGTATTGGGAATTCCTTTATAATTGAAAAAAAGGGCCAATGGGGAACAAGGTACTCAAGGGGAGTTTGTGAGGGTGTAGTGCTTTTAATATTTTAGTTCTGGCTTATATAATTGCTTTAGTGAGCAAGTGCCAGGTAACGTAAATGCAAAAACGACAAAACAGTAACTTTCTTTCAAGTGAAACAAGGAAATAAGTACAGTAAGCAATGCAGATATCACTAGGGATCCACAGAAGCACTGAAAAGCCACGTTTTAGGTGGAATTAGCGTTTCAGAGAAATAACAAGCAAACAAACAAGCAGCATACAAATAAAGCTAGATTCAGCAGGCCTGAATCTAGTCTATGCTACAGCAAACAAGGTGTACCAATTTCAGTAAGAAGCAGTTCAAATATGCAGGCACTATAAGCCTTTAACCAGAAATTCCCAGCTCAGAAGGGCAGAGTCCAGCCTCTCCTCCCACAAGAGTGCAGACCATGAACCCTTTTAATGTAAAACAACTGGCGTAAAGCCTAAGTGCTTAAACCAGAATTAATACACTTTTAGAATAACAGACACTGAGCCCTCAGTCAGCAGTTCCCAACTGAGAAGGATGTAAGCTACCTGTCCTGCCACCACAGTGCAGGCCACAAACCTTCCTAATGTAAAACAACTGGTCTGAAGCCCAAGTGATTAATCCAAAAGACTTAGAATGATAGCTACACATTAATCAAGTTACTACCAAGCAGTAATAAATACAATTGAATACTTTAAAGAATGCCTGGATTAGTGCTCAGGTTATACAAACAAAGCTAGATTCAGCAGGCCTGGATCTTGTCTATGCTACAGCAAACAAGGTGTACCAATTTTAGTAAGAAGCAGTTTAGATATGCAGGCACTATAAGCCTTTAACCAAAAATTCCCAGCTAGAAGGGCAGAGTCCAGCCTCTCCTCCCACAAGAGTGCAGACCACGAACCCTTTTAATGTAAAATAACTGGCCTGAAGCCCAAGTGCTTAAAACAGAATTAATACACTTTTAGAATAACAGACAATGAGCCCTCAATCAGCAGTTCCCAACTTAGAAGGATGTAAGCTACCTGTCCTGCCACCACAGTGCAGACCACAAACCTTCCTAATGTAAAACAACTGGTCTGAAGCCCAAGTGCTTAAACTAAAAGGCTTAGAATGAGTTACACCAAGCAGTAATAAATACAACTGAGTACTTTTAAGGTGACGCAAAAGCAAAATAAAGTAGGAAGAAACGCAAATACAGTACAAGCAGATTTTTTTTTTGAGTGAGCAAATGAGATGGGCCCAGGAGTTACAGGACAGAAACAAGTGCAAATGCAGGCCTTCAAATCAGAAAGTTGAGAGAGATGGAAGACCGCCCAAATGGCCAATAACTACAAATTCTGAGCCAGAACCACTCCTTATGTGGTAGACAGGTTACCTAGTGCTTACCACTCCCACTGATAAGCTGGAAGGCTTCCCTCCAACACAGAAAGGCTTGGGGGCTCAGAAGCTTACAAATAGTCCTGGATACAGCAAATCTGTATCTGGAACACTAATTACAGGAAAGGTAGGAAACAGGCTTACAATTTTTCTTTTTTTTCAGAAAAGTAGCAAAAACAGTAGTCAAAACAATTCACATGCAGTGCAAGCTGGCACACTTGAGTATGTAGCAATATTAGTCCACACACAGTTTGAAAAAATGTAATTAAATTAAAAAGGACTAAAAGCAAGTGCAGAAAGGGTTTATTAGGTAGAATGCGGTAAAGAGATGGGACTGGTGGAGTGTCCTAGATCAAATCTACAGTGGGGTGGGCACTGCAAAAGCCACCAAATTTAAACTACTACCAGAACAGGGAGCGGGGTGGGGAAAAGCTTCAACAGAGATGTGAGGAATCAGAGTGCAAATTATAAAACCCAAAAATATATACTGATCTCTGTATATTTGCAGAACACTAAGACAACAGATATCTAAGCAACAATTTAGCTCTATAATACAGAATAATACAGAAAAATATACTCAGCTCTATATATTTGCAGATAGTCTTGTAAGGCTGTTCCACTTTAAATGCAGACTGCTGCTATTAACAGTTCAAATTAAGGGAACCTTGAGTTAACAACACACAAGCAATAGAAACCACAATGGGGGGGGGGAGTTTCAACAGAGATGTGAGGAATCAGAGTGCAAATTATAAAACCCAAAAATATATACTGATCTCTGTATATTTGCAGAACACTAAGACAACAGATATCTAAGCAACAATTTAGCTCTATAATACAGAATAATACAGAAAAATATACACAGCTCTATATATTTGCAGATAGTCTTGTAAGGCTGTTCCACTTTAAATGTAGACTGCTGCTATTAACAGTTCAAATTAAGGGAACCTTGAGTTAACAACACACAAGCAATAGAAATCACAATGAGGGGGGTGGGGAAGAAAGTTTCAACAGAGATGTGAGGAATCAGAGTGCAAATTATAAAACCCAAAAATATATACTGATCTCTGTATATTTGCAGAACACTAAGACAACAGATATCTAAGCAACAATTTAGCTCTATAATACAGAAAAGTATACTCAGCTCTATATATTTGCAGATAGTCTTGTAAGGCTGTTCCACTTTAAATGCAGACTGCTGCTATTAACAGTTCAAATTAAGGGAACCTTGAGTTAACAACACACAAGCAATAGAAACCACAATGAGGGGGGAGTTTCAACAGAGATGTGAGGAATCAGAGTGCAAATTATAAAACCCAAAAATATATACTGATCTCTGTATATTTGCAGAACACTAAGACAACAGATATCTAAGCAACAATTTAGCTCTATAATACAGAATAATACAGAAAAATATACTCATCTCTATATATTTGCAGATAGTCTTGTAAGGCTGTTCCACTTTAAATGCAGACTGCTGCTATTAACAGTTCAAATTAAGGGAACCTTGAGTTAACAACACACAAGCAATAGAAACCACAATGAGGGGGAGTTTCAACAGAGATATGAGGAATCAGAGTGCAAATTATAAAACCCAAAAAATATATACTGATCTCTGTATATTTGCAGAACACTAAGACAACAGATATCTAAGCAACAATTTAGCTCTATAATACAGAATAATACAGAAAAATATACTCAGCTCTATATATTTGCAGATAGTCTTGTAAGGCTGTTCCACTTTAAATGCAGACTGCTGCTAGTAACAGTTCAAATTAAGGGAACCTTGAGTTAACAACACACAAGCAATAGAAACCACAATGGGGTGGGGAAGAAAGTTTCAACAGAGATGTGAGGAATCAGAGTGCAAATTATAAAACCCAAAAAATATATACTGATCTCTGTATATTTGCAGAACACTTTATAAATCTAATCGACTACCGCATGTCAGTTTAACTAAAAACAAGAATGTGAAGTGGGCAGACCTAGGAGAAAAAGTCACGAGGTGGGAAAAACAGACAGAATTAGAACTATCAGAACAGGGAGTACAAAAGCAGAAGTTGAATTGGATAACACAGACACACCCAGCTGTACACTTGCAGGCAAGTGAGGACAGCTGAGTAGCAATCTTACTAAAGGAAGAAGAAAAAGCCTTACGGGGCATACCAGAAACTCTCTGGTCAACAGGAAAATCAGATGTAGGACTTATTCGTACAGCAGGACCAGTTACTATCATGCCAAAATCAGCATTTAGACCACAGAAGAGACAATATCCCTTAAGAAAAGATGCAGAGGTAGGAATCAAACCTATAATAGCAGCTTTACTTAAGGAAGGAGTACTGGTAGAATCTCCCGATTCACCATGTAACACACCCTTATTTCCTGTTAGAAAAGCAAATGAAGAATGGCGTATGGTCCAAGATTTACAACCTGTAAATGACGCAGTAATACCTAGAGCACCTACGGTGCCAGATCCACACACTTTATTGAATGATTTAAAACCTCAACAGAAGTATTTTTCTGTGGTAGATATTAGCAATGCGTTTTTCTCAATACTGATACACCCTGACAGCCAACATTGGTTTGCATTTACATTTCAGGGGAAAAGGTATACATATACGCGACTACCACAGGGATATTGTGAGAGCCCAACAATATTCGCACAGGAAATGGCAAGTAACCTGGTGGGATTTATCCCACCGAGAGGCAGCCAGATTTTACTTTATGTAGATGAGATTCTGCTGGCAGTCCCCACCCAGCAAGAATGCAGAGAAGATACCATAGCATTACTACAATTTTTAGCTATTCAAGGACACAAAGTAAACAAAAACAAACTGCAGCTTTGGAAAAAGCAGGTTAAATACCTGGGATATGTAAAATCCAAAGAAGGCAGAATATTAGATGAAGAGAGGAAAATAGCAATTTTACAAGCACCCAAACAGACTACCAAGAAGGAAATGATGTCCTTCCTAGGTACGACTAATTTTTGTCGGAGTTGGATTCCAAACTATGCCTTGGAATCTGCTCCACTGACCAACTTGATATACAAGAAACCTATGGCAGCACAAGATTTATTACAATGGACACCAGAAGCAGAATCAGCTTTCTGCAAACTGAAGCAATTGATAGCATCTTCATTAGTTTTAGGATTACCGAACTATCATAAACAATTTTTCCAAACTGTTGATTGTAAGCAAGGCTATATGACATCAGTGTTAACAGAACAACATGGGGACACGCAATGCCCCATAGCTTACTATTCATCACAGCTAGACCCAGTGGTGCGATCCTTGCCCCACTGTGTACAGGCAGTAGTCGCAGCTGCAATGGCAGTGCAGGCTTTATCCTTAGTAATATTGTTCCACCCTCTCACATTAAGAGTGCCTCATGCAGTCGCGATTATTTTACTGCAAGAAAAAGTAGCATATCTTTCTCCTGCTAGACATCTTTCCTGTATGACTATACTGTTGAGCCAACCTCATATGACAATTGAATGATGCACAACTTTAAATCCGTCAACCTTGCTCCCAACCCCTGCAGATGGCAAACCACACTGCTGCCTGCAGGAGATTGAGCAAAAGACACTACCTAGAAAAGATCTCATGGATGTTCCCTTGGATGATGCCGAGGTGACATACTATGTGGACGGCTCATGCAAAACGGGTCCTACAGGACAGAATCTAGTAGGGTATGCAGTAGTTTCTGATACTGAGATTTTAGAAGCAAAGTCTTTACCACACAACTTGTCTGCACAAGCAGCAGAATTGATTGCCTTAACACGAGCATGTACCTTAGCAAAGGGTAAATGTGTAAATATTTTTACTGACAGCCAGTACGCTTTTTCTACTGTACATATTTTTGCGCAACAGTGAAATAAATAGAGGAATGATAACATCTACTGGCAAACCAATTAATCATGCGCAGTTTATTTTAGATGTATTAGAATCTATTCAGTTACCTCAAAAAGTAGCTATTTGTAAATGCGTAACTCATACCAAGCAACAGGATAGGATTTCAAAAGGTAATGCGAGAGCTGACACAGCTGCAAAGCAAGCAGCTACATTTCCAGAAGTATTTCTTTTGAGTGAGGATTTACAACCTTCTGAGATTTTAGATTTAAAAATGTTAAAAACAATGCAGACACTTGCTACGAAAATAGAGAAACAAAAATGGGAAAAACGGGGAGCAATTCTTGAGAAAGGGCTGTACATCTCCAAGAAAGGAAAACCGATTTTGCCGTCTAACTTGTTTAGATATGCAGCTTTGTTGAGCCATGGGCAGTGCCATGTCTCAACAGGGGGGATGGTACAGTTAGTGAATCGAGTGTTTACAATGTGTGGATTTACAAACTACACAAAAAATGTTTGTGCAGCATGCCATGTTTGTAACAGGCATCATGCACAAGGGGCACTGAAGCCTAAGCAAGGAAGTTTCCCTACAACCCCATACCCATTCCATACTATTTGTATGGATTTCATAAAACTAAACAAATGCGAAAATAAAAAGTACTGTCTTGTCATTATAGATATGTTTTCCAAATGGGTGGAAGCTTTTCCGACCAAAAATCCAGATGCAGCTACTGTTGCAAAAGTCCTCGTTAAAGAACTTATTCCTAGATTTGGCATACTGGAAAAGATCTACAGTGACAATGGCACACATTTTGTAAATCAAACCATACAACAGTTGAGTCGATATTTCGGAATTTCATTAAAGAACCATTGTGCATACCACCCCAATCCGCAGGATTAGTAGAGAGGCATAATGGGGTTCTGAAAAACAAGCTTAGGAAATTGATTGATTAGTGAGACACAGAAGAACTGGGTGCACTGTCTGCCTCTGGCATTGTTGAGCATGAGAACTGTTCCAAATGCAAAGGGGTTAACTCCTTTTGAAACACTGTTCGGGAGGGCATATTATATACCTCAGTGGAAACCTTTCATGTCTGCAGACCAGGAGGCTGACAGTTCACTTGCAGAGTATATGAGGCGATTTTTGAATAACAAACTTCTGCAGTTAAATTCTGTTTCAGATAAAGAACAGACCAGAACATCGGAAGCAGTAGTACAACCAGGGTCTTGGATCTGGGTGAAGGTCGTGAAGAAAAGAAATTCGAGTTCTCTGAAGTGGGAAGGACCATTCCAAGTTTTGCTGGCAACACCCACTGCAGTCAAGATAGCTGAACATGTGTCCTGGATCCATTTGACGCATTGCAAACTGGTCAAGAACTCTGAACTGGACAAAAACATTGTTACTGTTATACAATGAGAACAAAAATGACCAGGCATACAAATGGCTACCTGAGAATTGGTCCGGCAGTTGTTTTTTGGGTTACCTGGTTCCGGCCATATGACACACTGCAGCTTTGCCTCGAGGGAAAATTCGAAATGTCAGAGAGGTCAGCAGTAAACCTGGAAATCCAATCAAGGGACCCGAGAATCCAATGGGACGAATCAAAGCAGGATGGAGAAACCATAATTCCGTGAAGAACAAAGATAAACTAACACACATGGACTTGAGTGACACTATTATATCATGGGCAGGCATAGCCCCTGCATACATATGGCGCAGTAAAATTGAATTGGGAGCTGAGAAAACTGTCCAAACTTCTCGAAGTTATGAGCAATGCAACTTTTTCTGCTCTCGAATTAGTGACTGATGAACTAAATGCTATGAGAACTGTGGTGCTTCAAAACCGCATGGCTCTCGACTTCACCCTAGTGGCGAGAGGTGGTACGTGCGCTTTAATCAAAGAAGAATGCTGTTCATATATTCCTGACAACCAGCATGAGATAAACGAACATCTTGAGGTGATTCAGCAAGTGTCGACCATGACCAAACCAGACCCAAACCCTCTGACGGACTTTTTCCAGAATTTGTTTGGGGGGGTGGGGTTTCATCCTAATGAACATCCTGATTGCCATTTGTGTGGGATTACTCATATTAGGAGCATGCATCTGTTGTGGTATTCCCTGCATGAAAAAATTAATCAAAGATTTTATAGACATGTCAGTTTCTGAGACTTTGTATCAAAGTACTGAAATTGAAGAATTGTTGAAAAGTGAAATGCTTTCATAAGTCTAAACTAAATGACTCTCTTAACTGCAAATCCGAAATAGAAGAGGTTAGGAGAAGAAGCAAACTGTTTATGCTTTTGAAAATAGAATAAAAAGTATTAACAGGGGGGAAATGTCAGAAAAATATGTATTAATATATATGTTTAGTGCTTATTAGAAGCTAAAAGGGTTAACACATTTCATTCTATTTTATGTACAGCTTAATTCTGTATGAAATTATAAGATGCTTTTTCAAACTGCAGTATGCTTTCTGAAATTGCAAGATGCACCCTGACCTAGTATTTGCTACCACAGCAAAATTCATGTTATACCTTTTGGAAATGTACTGGGAAGCAGGTGATTATCTGCTAGGTCAGGAAAATGAATGAATAGTGAATGAATAGAACAATACTGTTTTCTATAATATGATTGAATATGAACAATCAGCCTTGTTCATGTTATGAGAACATGCACAGCTGCAGAAAAGAAGAGATACATCAAACAAAGACTGCTTGAAGAATCTGTACTTGCTTTGTGCTCAAACTAGCCATAGTACCTTGAATGGTAACATAACATAGTGGGAAGTTGTATCTAACCAGTGGTCATCAAGACCATGTTTTTTTCTTAGGAAGTTTTTCATAAAATTGACAGTGCAAGCAGAAAATCATGGACAAACAGCTGCTACGAAGTAATGATGTTAGAACTTGTGATCTGTTACGTCAGCTTGGTAGGCAATGTCTTGTTAGAAAATGTATAAAGATGGACTTACTTCCTGATTTTAGTTAGACAAACTCTGTATTAGCACATTTTTGTCTCCTTGCTGCAAGATTAAAGTGCCTTAACCTGAACCTGCCGTGTATTGATCTTTTTGAAGTTTATTTTTCCTTTGACAGCCCACAAATTCCCCAACAACTTAGCAAACTTGTAAAAAACGCACTACTAAATTCTTCTATAATAACTACGATTAAGCTATATAAACTAAGCTAACACTATATGCAAGAATATCACTAAGAAAACAGTAATAATGTAGAAAAGATCCAACTTAGTCACGGCCAAGAAAGAAGCACTTCTGAACTCGTAGATGTGGCAAATGAGATCTGGGGATTCTTACTAGTGCACTGTGGAATACCTACCTAGCCACAAGCCAACTGAGAGATTTTGAGCTTTGTAATCGGCCGAGTCGGAGCCAAGGATCGGCTTTGAACCCATACGTAAGAATGAAGGCGAGATAAGACTACAGAACATATTATGTTATAGAAGTATTCTTTACAGTGATAACAGTTGGTGTATTCATAGTCTTTCCATTAATGCTATATTATAATGCAGACAAACCCAGAATTACATTTTTGCTAAACTTCTACAAATAAATTGTCATATCTTGGAATCTGTACTGTCTAGACATATACAGTTAGAAAACTTTTGCTAACTAGCCAAGCTTTCACATGACAGGGAAAAAACATCAAAAGTGGTAAAGATTGCTAGAGCAAATTGGTTAGAAGTTAAGTTGTCACACCTTCTTCAGAACAGCACAATTAAAACACAACACTTTTCCCAGTCCATTAGGTTACAAAAATAAATACTGAGCAGAATTTCCTCTATCAGTAGTCTTCAGATACTTGTACACACACACACACACAACACACACACACACACACACACACACACACACACACACACACACACACACACACACACACGCACACACACACACTGACAGAATCAAAATGGCAGGTAGGTTTTCATGAAGTGAGCATAAAGCATTACACTGGCACACAATTTGCCTGTTACTTTTTAAACTTTTCTGTCACAGAAAATTCAAAGTTTACACAGATAGTACACAATTTTTCACAAACTTAGCCCCGAATACCATAATAACCACTCTTAGCTAAAACAGCGGTCTTTGACAGAAATTTTCCAGTATTGTGAAAAAAAAAATAGTCAAAAAAACAGGTAGATTGCTATTTTTCTTAAAAGGGCAATGCTTTCTAACTGCAGCTGAGGGGTTCCTCAACAGGGACTTATCTGTCATAAATGTAGCTCCTAGTCAATTGCTGTACCTGTGAAGCCAGTGAGATAGGTCTTCTCAAATAGCAAGAAAGTACTGAAGAAATCCTTTTGCTGACTAATGATTTCCCTCCTTGGGATTAGCTAATCAACAGTCAGAGTGAAGGAGTTGGGTGGTGGAAGAGCTATTTGAAGATGTCTTTGTTTCCTAAGTGTGAAATAACTCTTATAGACTAAGGGATACTGCAGCAGTGGGGATGATTAACATCATGGTTAACCCCTAGTTTTCGATGGCTGAAAGGACAACAGAGGAAGCAGGAGAGGTAAGGCAGTAGTCTGAGGAACAATCAGTAGCCAACTATAGGTTCACCCACTGTCGGCTGAGATTTAGACAGTCTGCATCAACAGCAAGGACTCTTTTGCAAGTAAATTTTTCTTTCTAGGTGAAGTAGAAAAAGAACCAGCAGGACCAAAGTATCCATGCTGTAGCTGAAAAAAGGTAGCAAAAAACGTAAGTGTTGCTTGAGCAAGTTGGTTGGAAGGTAAGTTGTCACGGAGTGCTCACAAGCAGCACACTTATACTCAACACTTTTCTCAGTCTCTTCACAAGAAAAAAAGCAAGCAAAACACACAGTCACTGTCAGTACCCCATTCAAAGACTTAAACACACTGACAGAAACACAATATGGCAAGTAGATTGTCACAAAGTGAGCATAAGCATTGCACTGGCACAAACGTTCTTCCCAGCCACTACAGTAAAATGTTTTTATCCTACAAAAATCAAGGTTTACGTAAGTGGTATGCAAATTCTTGCAAAAATAGCCTCAATTAGATTAACAGACACTAAGAACTAAGAATATTGGTCCCTGACAAGAAACCTCTGGTGTTGTGAAAAAATACCAGGTTTCTTACTGGCGAAATATCAGTTTTAGTGAAAAGCTAACATATATATTATTTTTCTTAAAAGGGCAATAATTTCTGTGTGGAGGGGTTCATCAACAGGGACTTATCATCCAGAAACATAGCTCTTAAATGACTGCTAAGCCTGTGAAACCAGGCAGTTTAGTCTTCTCAAGACTAAAGTACTGAAGAAAACCTAATTCTGACAACTAACTTCCCTTCTTGGGATTAGACAATCAGCAATCACAACTAAGGGGGGGGGGTTGAAGTTGGCCAGTTGCTACTTCCTAGTCAGGAAACAACTCATATAGCTTAAAGGCTACTGCTGCAGTGAAAATGATGAACATTGAAGGTGCTATTTCAGTTTCCAGCTGTAGTACTCAGACTTGATAATTAAAGGTAAACAAGCAGCATGATAAAACAGGAAGGAAGGCCACTGAGATACTATGATGCAGAGGACTTGACATCACCCACAGAAAACATTATGTTCCTCTTCCTCATTCTAATCAGCTTACAAATTCATATACAGCACTGTGTAATCTGTGCAGTTCGGAAAGCTTTATCTTTGAAAGAAAACAGACATGACAGAATTACTTTAAAGAGGAAAGAAATGTTGTGCAATACTCTTCTTCACTAGAAGCCATACAGTCAGTGATCAGAGAACGTAACAGCTGAACAGATATACACTGAGAGTCCCTAAGGGTACCATATTTACAAAGTGACGTATACAGAAAATGGCACCATTTGATGATATAGCATGGACAGCTCAGGAGTGATAATGGGGAAAGTTTTAAAAAAAGGTGTAGAAATAAGAATTCTAGAAGAAGATGCAAAGTCAACAACTTACAGAATTCAAAAATAAATGGAAAAGACAAAGCAGTTCTTTTAAGGAGAGAAAAACATGTTGCTGATTAGGTAAAATCAATTGTTTATCTCACTAGGTAGAGAAATGGACAGATGATGTGGGCCCAAATGGCTATTTTATACTGTCAAAATCCATTTAGCTGTTCTTTGTAAATACTGCTATAAACACAGATTTACCAAGCTGAAGTGGAATTATATATCCTAATTTCTTCCAACAGTACACATTAAAACCACAAAATTCAATTGACAGCAAATTATTTTAGGTTGTAAATATAATTCATTACGAGTTACTTTTTGAATTAAGAAAGCATGGTTTTCAAGGCTGTTTCTTCTTCAAGAGATTTATTTAGTGCATACTCACCGAATGATACATCTCCAAAATTTAATGCTGGCATGCTGAAGTGGAAGGTTGGTCCAATTACACAGCCCCTGTAAACAGATACATATGTCTTAAGATTGCATGAATGCAACACATGGCTGCTGCTGTTAGGAAGTGTGAATAAAAATAACTCTGCCTTACCTGACAAGCACATTATGCCTACAGGACAACTTTCAGTGTTAACACTTTGAAGCTGGATACCATGTCAATGCACATAGAATATAAACAAGCCTCATGTTCTAACTTTTTTGTTATTCACAATAAGAATTAATACACCAAAGAAAAGTTAACATGTATGTCAAACAACTCCTTCAGTTTACACTGAAAAAATCAAAGCAACAATTGATCATGTATGACTTCATTAGCAGCTGCTCATCTCTCAGCAGACTAACTAATGTGCTATATAAACTGTGGATTTATATGTGTAATGTGGATGCACTTGGCAATTAACTGTGAAGAGAAACTGAAAGTAAATATAATACACATAAGCAGTATGCTCATTAGGTTGAAAAAATGATGATACCTATTTCAAGATAAAATAGGCAACAAAACAAAGCTGAAAGTGGTGCAAAGAGCACAAACAAACTAGTCTAATGAAACTGCTTGTAGTTGCATGACTATGATAAAGAGAAGCATTACATAATGAGCATTCACCTTCATGTAATCCAAGTCATGTATTTTTTAACCTGGAACAAAGAATAATTCAAAATTCAGCCTTTAACATGGATCAAAGGTAGACTAAAGCAATTAAATGATACACCGAAGCACCATATTACAATGTGAGCACATTAAAAGACAAGCATTGCAAACAAGACATATTCCTACTAACAGAAGACATTTGGCAGCAACCTATGACAAAGTATTACTGCTCACATTACAAACTAAATCAAAGTGACATAATGCATATCAAAGAAAAATGAGATATTGTCATTTTGGAGGGATGTCTGCATACATCTAGGTAATATACTGCAAAGCAAATTAGTACAGCCATTTCCTTGCATACTTACAGTTAACCAGTCTTTTGAGAAACAAAATTTAGTTAATGGATATGAAATGGTAAGCTGGTCACATGGCCAAAATGAGGGAATTAGACAGGTGACAAAACCAAGGCAGAAAAAACACACGTCCTCATTTTGAATCTGACCTTGTGTCACGAAAGGAGATACTTGCTGCCCAGCTATCTGGAATTTTGTAAATAATTATATGTCATTTGTGAATATCAACATGATTCATATAGGATGTTTGTGTTACAAATATTAGAACTGCGTTGTCATATACGATGGTTTGTACAGACGTGTGCTGAAGAGGTACTTTACAAAGTGCTGTTTAAAGATGTAACCACAGCATACCCTACTGGAATAGAACAGAAATGTACCTACACCATTGTAACTTTTTAAATGTATATATTTTAACAGTGGAAACTGGAACACAGAAGGTTAACCTCAGCCTAGTACTTTTTAGAAAAATAGCGAAAGTTAAATTATTTTATGACAGCAAGAGATAGGATGTCTATACTAGGGATCTCTCCATGATGTCATGAAGGAGAAATAATTACTTGGCTTGAGATGTGGAAGTGTTTTATTGTTTTATGACTTCCAGGATCTGCCTTAGATCTAAGAAAAGTCCTTGTCTACATATTTTCTCAGGTAGATGCTAAATACTACCAGCTGCATCAGTGGGGTTTTTCACCTGGGATAAATTCAGATGATAAGAAATTATGTCATTTGGCAAGCTATGCCAGCAGTAATATTTGAATTATTAATTTAAGAACTCTCTGAGAGAGACTCAGCATTCTGTATTTTGTCTTTGACCTGACAACATCAAGATCCACTCACCACATCTGCCTTGCTGCACTAATTACGTGTATGAGGGTACAGCGATTCTTTGAGATACAGTCAGGAATATATCAAAGCTTAATTTAGATGTTTTTCTTCATTTATTTGAGACTGCCCTGCAATGTTGTTTTAAATATATCCTGTGATTTTGAACTCTGATGTTACTGTGATTATATACGGAGTATTTTCTTATTCTTTTATTATTTATTATTAAAAATATTTAAACCTTTCATTGTGGCTGATATTTATGAGAGATATTTAAGATCTGAGAGTACTTGCATATTTTTTTGGTGACACTGTATGGGCCACTCCTAATAGCCTTGCTCATGGTCAAACTACCATTTGAATTAACAGTGACATTATATAGTAAGACTGGGCACCCTTTGTTAAGGGCCTTATAGCTGATAAGGAGTGACTGGTGGCAGGGGAAACTACCTTATCATCTAAGCAGAAGGGGGAATAGCTAGTAAACATGCGCCAGCCTTTCCTAGGTGTGTGTGTGTGTGTGTGTGTGTGTGTGTGTGTGTGTGTGTGTGTGTGTGTGTGTGTGTGTGTGTGTGTGTGTGTGTGTGTGTGTAAGTCAAATCTCAAAGAGTGTGTGTGCCTCAGCTACTTGGGCAGGGACATGAACCACTGGTTGGAGAGAGAGGGTGCTGGCGGTCTTGGCTTGGTCATTCAGCTAAGATCTCAACTCTATAGCTGTGCCAGTGGGGAGTCTTATTGGGGATCTGGAGAAACCAGCCCCGGACTGGCTGTGGTCTCTGTGTGCTCTTAAAGGAAACTGCACTTGATGCAGAGAGCTGGATCTGGTAATACTGTGTGTGTGTACCTTGTCATCCTCCCAATGTACGCCCCCCACTGTTGCCAGTGGTGAGGACTGAGGCTCCTTGATTACTGGGTCAGTGGTGGGGCATCACACCTTGGATCTGGTAATGCTGAATGTGCAGTTTTCTTAACAAACGAGCAATACAGAGATGCCCACTGACACAGTTAACTAGTAAAAGGAAAGCAGATATCTATGCACAAAATATGAAGACTAGGACTCAAGTAACATGTTGGCTTTTCCCTGAAGGATAATAAATTGGTACCCTTTCTTTGAAGTAAGGGGCACAAACAAGTAAACTTTCTTCTAAAGAATCCATAATAAGGAATCATTACTTAAGGAGACAAAAATATTACTAGAAGGCCACATTTCAACTACATAAAAAGGACAACATTATCAAATCTGGACTGAAAAATCAAATTCATAATTCTAAACCATATTCGCTGATCTGTGACCCTGAGGAAGCCCTATATAATGGTTAACTGCTGGGAGTTCTATTCTGATAGCCACAGCTTAGAACACTTCTGACATTTCTTAAAGTCCTGTGCTTATGAGCACATACAACTCTGCTCTTGAAACACACCATAAAGCAACTTGTCAAGCTAGCAGGGTATGCTTATTCCATGCTCTCCTCAATTTGACCCCCATCCAATAAATTACAGCAACCTAAAATTATAATACATGTACTTCCCTTGCTTATAAGAACATATATCTGTAGAAGGTGGATGGAAAAGCCATTCTGACAAAAAGGAACAGAGGAGGGGTACAATTTCAGCAAAGATATTTTCAATGAAACACTAAAAAAAGTAACTGGAATGTACATAATAAAAGAGTAAAGTCCAACCCTGCACCATGGCTGACAGAGGCAACAAAAAAAAAATCATGATAAAAAGGGATAAAGCCTGGAAAATTGGTATAAAAACAGAACTCAGGATGCCTTCCAGCAATTTAGACATCTTAGAAATCTTGCTAAACTCCATGTCAAATAGGATAAGAAAACATACTATACCAACCTATAAGAAACACATAACAACCCAAAACGTTTTTGCTCATCGCTAAAACCTACTCCACCCTGGCAAGACCACTAGTCCCTCGCCAAAAACAGACAATACGACAGACTCCATAACCACACAGTTTAGTTCCTGCTTTATAAAAAAAGAAGTTATGTACTTACCATAATGTTCCATGAGTTGTTCATCTCGCCTTCATTCTTACAGATGGGTTTGGAGCCAATCCCTTGGCTCTGAGTCGGCCTTCTACAAAGCTCGAGGTCTTCAAATAGCTCAAGGCCAAGTCCCTATCCCATGATGCACCTAGAGTTACCTCAGCTCTTGTCTGCTGCGTATAATACTATATGTCATTCTATCACTCCATAAGAGAAAGTATAGAAGGGTTGAGCAACCAGGAAGGATCCAGAATCTTGGTCTTCTAAAAGCCGAGGAGGGGGTAGGAGGGAGGGAAGCAAGAATGAAGGTGAGATGAACAACTCACATAGAACGTTATGGTAAGTACATAACTTCTTTATGTGAAGTTGCTCTATCTCGCCGTTCATTTTTACAGATGGGTAGCATCCCAAGCACCATCTATCTCGGGTGGCTCACGGGAGTATGTTCTTCAGGACAGTAGACCCAAAAGAGGCCCTGTCCCTGGAGGCCCTGTCAACTTTGTAATGAGTGATAAAGGTATGAGGTCTTGACCAAGTGGCTGCTGCACAAATGTTATCAATAGGAAGTCTGGCAGAAAAGGCAGAGGACGTAGAAACTGCTCTGGTTGAATGAGCCTAATTTTGTGTTGTAAGAGCATACTGGCAGCTGAATAAGCAAATGTGATACAATGAGATAACCATTTAGACAGAGTTGTTTTAGCCATTGGCATACCTTTCCTGGAGTCTAAAAAGGAAACAAAAAGCTGTTTCGATTTCCTAAAATCTTTTGTTCTATCCAAGTAAAATCTGAGCTGTCTGTGAACATCAAGTTTGTGCAGCATATATTCTAGACTGTTAGAGTGATTGGGGAAGAAAACTGGCAAATCAATAATTTGGTTAAGATTAGTTTCAGTGCAAACCTTAGGCAAAAAGGAGGGGTTTGTTCAAAGTGAGACTCTGTCAACATGGAAAATCAAGTAAGGAGGCTTAATGGACAAGGCTTGAAGCTCTGACATTCTGCAGACAGAAATAATAGCTCCTAAAAAGATAGTCTTCCATGACAAAAATTTAAGGTCACATGAGGAAACTGGTTCAAATGGAGGAAGAATAATGTGGGAAAGCATAACATTTAGATTCCATGGGGAAAAGGGAGATTTCACACGTGGTCTGAGATGAAAAGTCCCTTTGAGAAAGGCTTTGGATAATTTGTGTGACATAATATTCAGTCCTTCGAATCCAAGATGAAAATTAATGCTGCTGTAGTTCCTTTGCTGAAAATCGTGGTCAAGAACTCTAAAATGGAGGCCATAGGGGGGCTTGGTAAGGATCAATATTGTTTTTTGAGGCCCATACAGACATTTTTTTCCCATTTGCTACGGTATAGCTTCCTCATAGAGGATTTATGAGAGGGTAAGAGAATTTGCTTAGTCTCATTGGAAAGGTATGGAACCTGGCTATGATGTGAATTGGGGCAGACAAGCTGTCAGCTTCAGGGACTGCAGAGAGGGATGAAGTTCCCCAAGGAGTGCGTCAGAAGATCCGGAACTGGGTCCAGAATCCAGGGGTCCTCCAAAAGATGAAGTCGCAGGAAGGGGAACCAAATCTGATGAGGCCATTGAGGGGCTATTAGAATGATGGGCATTCCCAGAGTTTTTGCTTTCTGTAGAACCTTGGGTATCAACGGGATTGGTGGAAATGCATAGAGGAGACCCGGAGGCCAATCATGAATGAGTGCATCCCTTGGGGCTTCTCCCGGAGGGGGAATCAGGGCAAAGTAGCTTCTGCATTTTGTGTTCATGTGACTGGCAAAAAGGTTGCAGCAAGGCTGGCCCCACCTGCAGAATATCCTGTCCACTATTTCTTTCTTGAGGGACCACTCATGGGGCAACAAAACTGCTCTGCTCAGCTTGTCTGCTATCACGTTGGATTTCCCCAGGATGTGCATTGCTAACAGAAAGCGCTGGGTGGATATAGCCCACTGCCATACTCTTAGGGCCTCGCAACAAAGTGGATATGACCTGGTTCCTCCTCGTTTGTTCAAGTACCAGACCACTAACATGTCTGTCTGAGTCGCAATCATACCCAGAGGAAGAGAGTCCCGGAAATACTGCAACACCAAAAATACTGCTCTCATCCCTAAGACATTGATATGTAGATGTGTCTCTTGATCAGTCCATGTGCCTTGAGCTGTCCTTCCCTGAAAATGCCCCCCCACCCTATCAGGGAAGTGTCCGTGGTCACTGTGGCCGCTGGTGGGGGTAAAACAAAGGGACGTCCTATCGTGACATGAAGTGAGGTCAACCACCACTGAAGATCCTTTTTGCAAGAGTTTGTGATCACTATCAGGTGAGACGTGGGAAGCTCTTGGCAAGATCATTGAGTGAACAATAGCCATTGCAGTATCTGCATGTGCATATGACCCAGCGGTATGGCCAGAATTGCAGCTGCCATCATACCTAACAACTTTAGAACTTCTTATGCTGGAACCTTGTTTTTGGATATCAGAATGCGGACCTGCTGACAGAGTAGTAAGACTCTTTCTACTGGAAGTCTTAGCATGGTGGTGGTGGTGTCCAGTTCTGCTCCGATAAAAATGGTATGTTGCGATGGCTACAAGGCAGATTTTTCTGAGTTTATTGTAGTGCCTAGCTGGCTACAGAGTGGAGTCCCTGGCTTGAATGAGTTGATGCCTGGAGATGGCGGTGAGGAGCCAATCATCTAGGTACGGAAACACCTGGAATCCTAAACGTCTCAGGTGAGCTGTGACCACTGCCATACATTTGGTGAACACTCTGGGGGCTGTATTGAGACCCAAGGGCAGAGCTTGAAACTGGTAATGATTAGCTCCCAGCTGGAAGCGCAGAAGATCCCTGGATGCTCTGGTCATTTTTATGTGGTAGTACGCATCCTGGAGATCTATCAAGCACATCCAACTGTCTTTCCCTAAGAAGGAAAGTATCGACTGAAGCGTGACCATCCAAAACTTCACTTTTTTGACAGATTTGCCTCCTGAGGTCCAATATAGGGCTCCAGTCCCATCTTTTTTGGAACTAAAAAGAATCTTGAGTAAGTTCCAGATCCTGTCTGGTCTGCTGGGACTGGTTGGATGACTCTTTTTCTTAGCAACGTTTGGACCTCTACTGTTGCCTGCTCCCTGTAACTGGGTGGAACGTCTGGGATTTTCCTTGTCAGTGGAGGTGGTGTGGCGAAAGGAATGAAGTATCCTCTGGAAATGATATTTTGTACCCAGTTGTCGTTTGTTATTTTGAGCCAGGTATCTGGATACAAAGATAAGCGACCCCCGACTACCTCTGGAGTAGGACAGTCGGGCCTCCTTTCAGGACTGCTGGTAGGGCTTCCCAAAGAAGTGATCTCTGTTGCCCTGGTTTTGCGAACCCCCTCTGCCACGAGGACAGCGTCTTCCATTATTGCCCCCTCCTCTGCCGCTGGAGGGGGGGTTCACCACGTGTGTCCTGAAAGGCTCCTTGGACTTTTTGGAACCACATTTTCCCTCCCCTTTGACCCCTGGCATAGGGTCTGGTAGGGGTGGAAAAATGGACTCCAACGGCAGAGTCTTTCCTTCCTGCTCACACCTAGTCAAAGTTTCCTTAACTTTGGGCCCGAAAAGGGATGAGCCATCAAAAGGGGTATTCACAAAGGATGACTTGAAGGGCTCTGTGAAGGAACACAAGCGCATCCAGAAGGGTCTCCTAAGAGCAAATTCCTGTACCTGCTGCCCTGCTCATTCCATCAGCTGCATACAAAATGAGGTGCATGGACGAGTTAACAATGGAGTTGACGGCAGCAAGCTGGGGGGCAACTTTGTCTGAAGCTCCTGTAGCTACTGTACTCTGAAGAGTATCTCCCAGCTCTTTATGGAAATATCTTTGTAGTCTCGTGAAATGGGTTAGGTAACTGAGCGAACGGAGTGGAAAAGGTGCTGAATTATAAGTGTGCTTCCCATATCTATCCATGATCCTGGAATCTCTGTTAGGACAACAGGTAGAAGAGGCAGTTTCTGAAATTTCCTTTTCGGTGGCTGCCGCCACCACCATGACTTCAACTGGCACACCCTTGGTCAGAAAGCATTTGTCTTGGGGAAAAGAGATAAATTTATTAGGCCTCCTAGGGACAGGCTCCATGGTGTCCAGTGACTCCCATGCCCTTCATGAGACTAACTGCATTAGCTCATCGAAGGGCGGAGACACCCAAGAGGTGGATGGTTGAGACCCGAAAACCTTCAGGAGAACTGACTCAACTTCAGTAGGGTTTTTGGACTGCCAGTCATCCCTCTGCCTAACGATTTCTAGTATCTCAGCAAATGAGATATCCTCAGAGGGGGACCATGGGGACCCTTCTGATTCATCCAAGTCAGTATCAGATGTCAGGGACTCCTGTGGGGAGTCTAGATGTTTCCTCAAACTCTCTTCCTGGGAATCTCATCAGTGGGAGCCTCTGGTGAGGTCTCGGAAGAGAATGGGCCATCCAATGGGGCTTCCTGAGGCTCTAGGTCTCTACGTTTGGCCAGAATCTGTGAAGCAGAAGCAGACACAGGTGCTTTAGGGGAGGAAGAAGCCAGACCTGAGGTTGAGGATGTCTTAGGAGACATAACTCTACTCATGGCTTCGAAGGCACCCCTGCTCTGATGCAAAAGGACCGATGGATCCGAGGAAACCGTCGATACCACCGGGACAGTGGGTTCCAAGCCAGAGGTAGGAGCTGAGCTCATCTGAGCCGAAGCCTCGAGAGGCAGAGTCAGAAATGACAAGTCGGTCCGACTATCATCTCCGGACCCAACCAGAGACTGTCAGCTCCTAGAATCCTCAATTGGCACAGAGACTGTCAGAGTAAATGGAGCCGAAGACACTGGAGCAGGCATCGGCTCTGAAGGCTCCACGATCAACAAGTCTGACTCCTCTGGCTCCGAAGGATCAGTATGGCTTGGAGGAGGAAGAGTTGTAGCTGGCATAAGGGTCTTCAGCTCTGAAGCCGCTTGGGTCGGAGACGATAAAAATTTTGCAAAGGCCAGTGCCTGTAAAAGCTTATGCACCACACGATCCACATCCAGATCAAAAAGGCTAATAGAAGACTGAGATGAGTGGATCGAAGGTGGTACCAAATGTAATAAAGGAGACTTAGGTATTTTGGATACCGGTTCCAGGACTGAGGACCGGCTCTGAAAAGATAAGATGTCTGTGGAGCCAACGTCGAAGACTTTTTGTTTTTTTTAGTCTCAGAATTCTTAGAAGACTTTGAGGACTTGCTGGATCCATCCTGGTTGCTCAAAGCTTCTTGCAAAGAGGGTTTCAGCAAACCTCTATCAATCAACTTCCTCTTTCTTTCCTGGAGAACCCTGGAAGAGAAAGAATGGCATATGGAGGAGCTATCTTGTAAATGTAATGCTCCTAAACAATATACACAGTTGACATGACTGTCAGTGATGGACATCTTTTGGCCAGATTTGGGGCACTTTTTAAATCCTGACTTAGGATGTTTGTCTTGGTCAACCATATTGTACCAAACACATTATCATAAAAGACTACTGTCAAACTGAACACACTGAAAATTTGAACAGTAACACAGTCAAAAAGCCCTTGGAAAAAACAGGCTAAGTCTTTGACACACACACACACACACACACACACACACACACACACACACACACACACACACACACACGTACTTATCTAAACACAGACAAAATATTAACTTGTAGCAGAAAAATGAAGTTATGTACCTACCATAATGTTCGATGTTTGTAGTCCATCTCGCCCTTCATTTTTACACTTGGGATTGGAGCTGAACCTCGGCTCCGACTTGGCCATACTCTAGCTCAAAAACTTCTGGTTGGCTCTTGGCTAGGAGGTATCCCATGATGTATCACTAACATAACCCAGATCTTGTTTGCTGCAAGGAGAAACATACAGAGACAAAGAACAAACCAAGTTGAAAGGACTAACATAAACAAAAAAGCAGTAGACACTCTACCCCCAGGTCCTCAAGGAGGGGGCAGGAGGGTGGGTTTGTAAGAATGAAGGGCGAGATGGACTACAAACGTCGAACATTATGGTAGGTACATAACGTCTTTATGTTCTGTAGTCCTATCTCACCTTCATTCTTACACTTGGGACAGGGTCCCTAGCACCTTCATCTTGGGTGGCTCATTGGAAAATGCTCCTGAGTACTGTGGAACCAAAGAAAGACCTGTTCCTGGAAGCCATATCCAATTTGTATTGAGTAAAGAATGTATGAGGTGAAGCCCATGCTGCTGCAGCACAAATGTTGTCTATTGGAATTTTAGCCTGAAAAGCTACTGAGGTAGACACAAAACTGGTAGAATGAGCTTTCACCTTGAAGGGAAGATCTTTGCCCCTGGATGAATAGACAAAGGAAATGCAGCTGGAAATCCAGTGAGATAATGTGACTTTAGAAACTGGAAGGCCCTTCCTAGTATCTGAAAAGGAAACAAACAATTGATCTGACCTTCTGAAATCTTTAGTTCTGTCCAGATAAAAACACAATTGTCTATGCATATCCAGTTGGTGAAATTTGTACTCTGCCTTGTTAGAAAAATTAGAGAAGAAAACAATGGACTGATTAATACTGGCTTGAGAAGAAACCTTAGTAATAAAGGAAGGGTTTGTCCGTAAGGAGACCCTCTCTTTGTGAAACACCAAATAAGGGGGCTTAATGGAAAGAGCTTGCAGTTCAGAGACCCTTCTTGCAGAAGTGATCACCACTAAAAATATAGTTTTCCAAGATAATAACAAGGTCACATGTTGCTGATGGTTCGAAAGTACTTGACGTAAGTCTATGGAGAACAAAGTTCAAATCCCATGTCACTACCGGATCCATGACTGGGGGTCTTAACAAGGTGGTCATTTTAAGGAAAGCTCTACACAGTCTATGAGCCATAAGGTTAGGTTCATTAGCCAAATGAAAGGTGGAAATAGCTGCCAGTTGAACTTTAATAGTGGCAGCTGCTGAACTTTGGTGGAACAACTGAGAAAGGAAGTCTAAAATGGCAGAAGTGGGAGCTGTGTAAGGATCGAGGTTTCTCTCATGGGCCCAAAAGGAGAATTTTTTCCATTTACTGGTATAAATATTTCTGGTAGAAGGTTTGTGAGGAGATGTCAGAATGTGTACAACCTCATCAGAAAAGCCATGAAGCCTGACTAGGGATGGAATTGGAGCAGCCAAGCTGTCAAACTGAGGGTGTGGAGAGAGGGCTGGAACACCCCTGACATGTGTGTCAGTAAATCTGGCACTGGGTCCAGAGTCCACGGTTCGTCCATTAGATGAGGTCTGAGAAAGGGGAACCAAATCTGTCGAGGCCAGTAAGGAGCAATTAGGATCATTTTGCTTCCGAAGTATATTGATTTCTGAATTACCTTCGATACGAGGGGAAATGGAAGGAAAGCAGAGAAAAGTCCCGAGGGCCAATCATGAACGATTGCATCTCTGGGTGTTTCCCGTTCCAAGGGAAATCAGGGTGAAGTAGTTGTTGCATTTGCTATTGAGAGGGTTGGCAAATAGATCGCAGCAAGGCTGACACCATTTGCAAAAATTTTTTTCCACAATGTATGTGTTCAGAGACCACTCGTGAGGCATCAGAATAGCCCTGCTGAGAGTGTCGGCTATCATGTTGGATTTCCCCGGGATGTGTGTTGCGACCAGAAAGCACTGGGAAGACACTGCCCACACCCACACTCGAAGGGCTTCTCTACAGTGGGGGTAAGATTTGGTCCCACCTTGTTTGTTTATGTACCACACCATCAACATGTTGTCCGAGTGGATCGCAATCATCCCTAGAGGGAGAAAGCTGTGAAGTGCTTGCAACGCCAGAAGCACTGCTCTCATCTCCAAGATGTTGATATGCAAATGAGCCTCGTGTTCCTGCCACGTGTCTTGGACTGTTCTCCATAGATAATGCCCCCCCACCCTATCTGGGAGGCATCCATGGTCATGGTGGCAACAGGTGGGAGGAACAAACGGTCTGCCTGAGTTTAGATTGCTGGTCTGGGTCCACCAGCAAAGATCCTGTTTACACAAATCTGTTATCAGGATGGGGTGAGAAAGAGGTAGATACTGCAGTGACCACTGGGCAAAAAGTAACCACTGCAGGACCCACATTTGCAGTCTGGCTAATGGAACTAATGTTATTGTCAAAGCCATTGTCCCTAACAACTTGAGCACCATCTTTGCTTTCACTTTCCTTAGAGGAAGTAAGCTTAAAACCTGTTCCCTGAGGTTCTGAATTCTTTCTATGGGAAGGTAAGTCCTCATTGAGATGGTGTTTATTTTGGCGCCAATAAAATTCACATGCTGAGAGGGCGATAATGCAGATTTTTGCCAATTTACTGTAATCCCTAACTGCAGGCAAGTTGAAATAGTAACGTCCCTGGCCTGTAAAAGTAGATGCCTGGTTGTAGCAGTCAAGAGCCAGACTTCCAGGTACGGAAACACTTGGAAAAGAGACAGTTAGTTCAACAATCTAAGTGTAAAAGCCGCTGAAGAAAAGACACGCTTCCCGTGCCTATCCATCATTCGAGACTCCTTGTTCAGTAGATGGACAGTGGAGGAAATTTCAGCAAGTTCCTTTTTGGTAGCTGCTGCCCCACCACCATGGCATCTACTGGAACGCCCTTAGTAAGAAAGTCCTTGTCCTGGGGTGCTGACAAAAATTTATTTGGCCTTCTAGGAACTAGTTCCACAGAATCAGGAGATTCCCACACCTTTCGACTCACTAGATCCAGTAGCTCGTCAAGGTGGAGACGCCCAGAGGGAGAGGGTTGAGACCTGAAAGCCTTCTGGTACACTGACTCCTCATCAGAAGGGGCTGTGGTGGGCCAGCCACCTCTCTGTTTCAGGATCTCAAAGATATCTGCGAATGAGATATCATCAGAGGATGACTTGGGGGACCCTTCTGACTCCTCGAGGTCAGTGTCTGATGTAATAGACTCATCAGGGGAGTCAACATGTTTTCTCTTGCAAGTTTTCTTCCTATGTGGCTCCTCAGAAAGGTATTCTGGGGAGACCTCGGAAGACTGGGGACCACTCATGGAGGTTTCCTGAGGCTGCGAGTCTCTGCTGCGTTGGGAGAGAAAGAGAGCTAAGACTGAAGTTGGTGCTTTAGTGGGAAAAGTATCGGTACCCGTGGTTGAAACTGAAGACATGGACAACACACTTCTCATCACCTTGAAGGCCAATCCTCCCGGCTCCGAGGATGCCCTCCGCTCCAAAGATGTAGAGGCAGTCCTCAGCGCAGAGGAGATGGGCTCCGAGGCAGATGTGGGGTCCAAACTCACCCACGCCGAAGCACCGAGAGGTAGGCTTGGAACCGAAGTTCAATTTGAAGTGTCCCCCTTGGGCCTGACTGGAGAACTGAGGACTCTAGACCTCATGGACAGCACCAAAAGGGTCAGAGGGGATATCGGAACTGAGAGACCAACTGAGGTAGCTGGAACAGATCTTTCCACAACCTGAGGCACCAACAACTCTGGCTCCAAAGGCTCAAAGAGGCTTGGAGGAGGAACATTGACAGGGTGTGAGGGCATATTAGGCTCCAGAGCCGACTGGGACAGAGCTGAAAGTAAATTTGTCAGTGCCGGAGTCTGAAGTAGTCTACGCACCACTCTCTCGACATCCTCATCAGAAAGGCTCCTAGAGGACCTGGAAGATAGAGTGGGGGTCCTGAATCATGGGAATATAGGCGACCTAAGAGTCAGGGAAAATGGTCGGAGTTCAGCTGACCGGCTCTGAGATGCAGTCTCAGTTATTGGCTCTGAAGCTCCTGAAGTCGAAACTGATGGATCCACAATGGAAACCTCTGTCAGCACCAAGACCATTGGAGCCAAAGAGGATGTAGTCACTTTGGTAATTTTGTCTGGTGGCTCCGATGACACAGAATGGTTGGGAGACTGACTTTTTGTAGCTTTTGGTTTGTCTTTCTTGGAAGAGGAAGGAGATTTAGAGCTGGAGGATGAAGATGTCAATTCCTCCTCAAAGGAATGTTTCAATAGTCCTTTCAAAATAAGTTTGTTCTACCTCTCCTGAAGAACACGGGGACTAAATGCATGGCAAAACAGGCAAGACTCTTGGAGGTGAATCGCCCCCAAACAATACACACACAGATTGTGCCCATCCGTTAATGACATTTTCTGGGCACATTTAATACAATTTTTGAAGCCCGAAGGCTTGTGATCCTTAGTATCTTTGGACATATTGCAATAACCAGTAAGAACAAAGTAGAACAACTGTATTCAAACAGATAGAACAGCACAGTACAGACAAATAGGCAAACAGAGGACTAGGTCCTCTAACTTAAATGGGCCTAGCCCTAAGTGGGGAAAAGGAGATAAACCGAGGACTAGGTCCTCTAATTTAAATGGGCCTAGCCCAGGGAGAGACAAACAACAGAACCGTGGACGAGGTCCTCTAATTTAAATGGGTCTAGCCCAGGGAGAGACAAAAAAACAGAACAGAGGACTAGGTCCTCTAACTTAAACGGGCCTAGCCCAAGGGGAAAGGAAAAAGTTAACAGAAACAATTAGCACAAGAGAAGCGATGCAGGGATACAACAGGCTAATGGAAGAATGGCCGATCAATGTACAAACAGTACACACAGTTAACGATGTAGCAAATAGTCTAAAACAGACACGGACTGCAAAAAACACACTAAACTACCAAAAAAGTAGTTTATAGCCAACAATAAACTAATCAAAGATATTGAAAATTTTCACTTAGCCACGGCCAAGAAGAATCACGTCTGAGCTGAACAAGCAGCAAACGAGATCTGGGTTATGTTAGTGATGCATCATGTGATACCTCCAAGCTACGAGCCAACCAGAAGTTTACGAGCTAGAGTATGGCCGAGTTGGAGCAGAGGTTCGGCTCCGATCCCAAGTGTAACAATGAAAGCGAGATAGGACGACAGAGTATACACTGTCTAAACTGTGAAAAAAGATCACTGATAAAACACTCTTTAAACTAGGCCTAGAAAAAAAGAGGCCAACTAGAAATTTCTAAGAAAGCACACCAAGGGAAAGGGAAATACACTATCAAGCTATAAGAGCTTATAAAAGTATCTAAAACTACTACTAATAAGATTTATCAATATAATCAGAAAAATATTTGTAAAAGTAATGTTTTACTGGCCCGAGCTAGGGAGAACCTCTGATCTGTTGCAGAGGCAAACTAGATCTCAGGTAACTCTAGGTGCAGCATGGGATAGGGACTTGGCCTCGAGCTATTTGAAGACCTCGAGTTTTGTAGTAGGCCGACTCTGAGCCGAGGGATCGGCTCGGAACCTATCTGTAAGAATGAAACGGCGAGATAGAACAACTTCACATTCAATATTATCTCTCTTAGACACTAACACATTTGCCCCCCCACTCTACCCCTATTCAGTCAAAACCACCCACAGCTCTTCAAATTTAGTCCAGTACCTACCTCGCTTGTAAGGAAGTTGCTGTAGCTGTAGACCAACTACCATCAAACTACCTAAAAACAGCTGCAGAAGTCATAGCCTTGCTTGTGTTCACACTAATTAATAGGTCCATAGCAGAAAGATATGTCCCATCACTGTGGAGAAATCCTACATCATACCACTGCACAAAGGAAGCACATCTACAGAACTGAATAACTACAGACCGATAGTGATTCTCTCCCCTTCACCAAAATATTAGAGAAATGCATCCATATGCAGCTGATGTAATATCTAACCTCAAATAACCTGCTCTCAGAAACACAACATGGCTTTAGGCCCCAGCGTAGCACCAGTTCTGCTCTATTACATTTTACCAATATAATAATCCAGTATAGAAATGATGGTCTGCTTGTGTCCACCAACTTCTTAGACTTGTCAAAGGCATTTTATATGGTTTCACACCAGCAACTGCTCATTCACCTCTCCTCAATAGGACTTTCACAATACTCCTTGTTGTGGTTCCTTAGTTACCTATCAGGTACAGGTGTCCCTCAGGGCTCTATCATGGGTCCTCTGTTATTTAATAAATGACCTCCACACCTCTACTTACCATGTTAGTTTAGTTCAGTATGCTGATGACTCAACATTAATATGTGCAGCCTTAACAATATATAAGCTCCAAGACATTAACCAAAAGTCTTTCTTCTCTGTTGAAACCTGGTGTGAACTAATGATAAAGTGGTCACAGCACACTGCACAACGAGGATCTGAATGGAAAGGTGATTAAATCAGCAAGAAAAGGAGAATAGTATTGTTGGAACTGAATTCATCCTCATTTCTTGGTGAGTACCTTCACGTGGTAGATCCTATTTTCACAAAATCTCACCAGACGACACTGATAGATAAACATTATCTTATATAGCATATATCATTTATTTTTATTTATTTAACATTTGTTACCTGGGAAAGTCAGACTTGGAACAAAGCCAATTTTCAGTGGAGGCCCAGGGAGAAACGCTCTAAACGCATGTCTTTGTAATGTGGGAGGAAACTGGAGCACCTGGAGGAAACCCAGACGAATGCAGGGAGGACATGCAGACTCCACACAGAAGGCACCCCATCTGAGAATCGAACCAGAGCAGCTCTTGTTGTGAGGCAACAATGCTACCGCTGCACCACTGAGGCTTAGGTTAAAAAATTAAAAAGACAGATGGTTGCACAGATCACAGGATAAATAAGTGTCCAGTCCTTGTGTATGGACAAATGCCAGGACTGGGAAAAAAATGTCAGTGTAGAATCCTCAAAACACGGAAACATTCATACAATGGGGTTAGGCCAGGCTCAGGAGGAGGAGGTGGAGGATGGCTCTCCTTTGTACAAGGAGTAGTAATCCATAAAAACCAGAAAGACTGATAGACAAAAAAAAAAAGAGTCATAAAGATAACAGAGTGGACTATCGAGGATAAGGAAGAAATTATGTATTGTTACTATTATGCAAGAAGCCCAGAATTTCCAGACAGAAGATATTCAAAAAGATTGAGAGAAATTAGAGGGAAGAAAAATACTTGCAGAAGAAAAACTGACAAAAGCTTTGAATGAAAATTTGAATTCATTAATACAACAGATCCACAAAAACATTACAATGAAAAAGAAGTGGTACAGGATGTGCAAAAATATAATCAACACAACCCAGAGAATTTTAAACGGCATAAAAAAGAAACATGCAGATGGGAAAGAAAATGAGATCCGATATGGTGCAATATTTATACAAAGGAGAAAGTCAAATTAATGCAAGAACAAAAAAGGCAGCTTCAAACATATTTGAAGAAAAATACAAGCAAAGGCATCCAAACATGGACAATTTTGCAACACAAAAATAAGAAAACAAAGGGGGAATGTAGAACAAAGAATTAGTACAAAGCCATAGGAGGTGGAGTTTCAATATTTATCAAAGACATACACACCTCCAGGCTGGTCAAATGGTATGATGCACAGGAGACACTCCAAGTGCAGTTAACTGTTGACAAATAATAGCTAGCTACAGACCCCCAACCATGACTCAGGATGCCCACTCCACCTATCTGGACTTACTTGAATCCATCACGATTCAACCCTCTACCCTGATCCTGGTTGACTTTAACTACCGAACCACAGAGTGGAAGACCTATTCTAGCTCAAACATGAACACCCAGAGATTCCTCTAATTCAATGCCAATGCATTGGATCAGCTGGTCGACACCCCTACAAGAGGTGAAAATATCTTGGACCTGATCCTAACCAACATGAGTAGCCACTGTAGCACTTCTACAGTGTCATCGTTCTTGGTAAGATCCAATCATAAAGCAATCACTTTTGAAGTCACTATCTCCACTGAAGCCCCCCCCCAATCAGGGTCAAAGGAATAAACTTTTCCAAAGCTGACTACAATATCCTCAGAGCAGATATAAGCAGCTTCGCAGCCATTGCCCCTTCAGCTGGAACTAGTACTAATGTCCAAGCCTACACCAAAAATCTATACAAGCACCTACATAGCTGTATGGACTCAGCAATACCTGACAGGACCAAATCATCTTCCTCAAGAAAGGGTAAACCTGTCTGGTGGACAGTAGCAATAAAAAAGAAGTTATGTTCTTACCATAACGTTCCATGTGAATTGTTCATCTTGCCTTTGTTCTTACACACGGGTTCGGAGCCGATCCTCGGCTCCGAGTCGGCCACATCACAAGCTCTGCATCTAAGAGAAGCTCAAGGCACAGTCTATATCCCATGATCCTCCGCTGTTATCCCTCAGATCTAGTTTGCAAGAACCCAGAATGCACTACTAACCACTGCGTCTAGCACTCACGCAATCACACACTTGAAACTGAAACATAAGAACTAAACACAGATAGGTGTACATCTGCTATGCAACCTACTAAAGTAGTGTAAAAAACCCAGAGAAGACCAACCAGACACTAGTCATACCAGTTCTTCCAGAACGCGGTGGGGGAAGGAGGGAGGGGATGTAAGAACAAAGGCTAGATGAACAATTCACATGGAACGTTATGGTAAGAACATAACTTCTGTATGTGAAATTGTTCAATCTCGCCGTTTGTTCTTACACATGGGTAGCGTCCCTAGCTCCGTTACCCTGGGTGACTCATGGAAGAACGTTCCTGAGTACAGTGGAACCAAAGGATGCCCTGTCCTTGGAGGTCCTGTCCACTTTGTAGTGAGTGACAAAAGTATGAGGCTTTGCCCACGTCGCCGCTGCACAAATAGCATCCAACGGTAGGCGAGCGGCATGGGCTAAAAAAGTAGAAATGGCCCTAGTAGAATGAGCCTTAGGTTTGAACGGAAGTGGTTGTTTTGAAGCTGAATAGACACAATTTATGCAGTCCAAAAGCCATTTGAATAATGTGCATTTTGTTACTGCCATGCCCTTCATATTATCTGCGAATGAAACAAACAGCTTATCCGATTTCCTGCAATCCTTTGTTCTGTCCAGGTAAAATTTCAGCTGCCTATGTACATCCAATTTGTGCAGCATGTATTCCATCTTGTTTGAATGGTTTTTGAAAAATGTGGGAAGTTCTATGGATTAGTTAATATTAAGCACAGAACATACCTTCGGGAGGAATAACGGGTTTGTACGCAAGGAGACTCTGTCTGGATGGAAAACCATGTACGGTGGCCTAACGGACAAGGCCTGTAGCTCTGATATTCCACAAGCTGAAATAACAGCAATAAGAAAGAGAGTCTTCCATGACAAGTACTTAAGTGAACACGCGGAAGCTGGTTCGAAGGGTGGTAGCATAAGTTGAGATACATCAAATTCAAGTTCCATGGAAAAACCGGATCCCGAATGGGTGGGCGGAGTTGAAAGGTACCCTTCATGAAAGCTCTACAAAGCCTGTGGGACATAACTGTAGAGCCTCCTTCACCTACATGAAAGTTAGATATGGCCGCTAACTGTACTCTTATCGTGGAAGTAGAGGCCCCTTCGTGAAAGAGTGTAGATAAAAATTCCAAGATTTTGTGTATAAGAGCGACCAAGGGATCTAAACCTTGCCCTGATGCCCAGCACGCACAATGTTTCCATTTGCTCCTGTATAGTTTCCTGGTGGATGCTTTGTGGGAAGAAACTAGAATGTGCTGTACTGCTGGAGACAAACAAACCGACCTGGCTAAATTGGGAAGCGGAGCAGCCAAGCTGTCAGGTTGAGGGACTGGAGGGATGGGTGAGGAACTCCCGATGAGTGAGTCAATAGGTCTGGCACTGGGTCCAGAATCCATGGTTCCTCCGTCTGGTGGGCTCGAAGAAAGGGAAACCAGATCTGTCAAGGCCAGAATGGTGCTATTAGGATGATCGTCCTTTCCAGACTCCTGGCTTTCTGTAGAAATTTGGGTATCAAAGAAACAGGAGGAAATGCGTATAGGAGACCCGGGGGCCAATTGTGCACCAGTGCGTCCCTGGGGGCACCCCCCAGAGGGGGAAGTAGGGCAAAGTAGCTTCTGCATTTGGCATTTAAGGGGGATGCAAAAAGATTGCAGCAAGGCTGGCCCCATCTGTGGAAAATCCTTTCCACCACTTGATTTTTGAGGGACCACTCGTGTGGCAACAGGATGGCTCTGCTCAACCTGTCCGTGATGACGTTGGATGACCCCGGGATGTGCGTTGCTATCAGAAAGCGGCCTGTAGATGCAGCCCATTGCCAAATTCTCAAGGCCTGTCTGCATAATGGGTAAGACCTGGTTCCCCCTTGTTTGTTTATGTACCAGACCACTGACATATTGTCCGTCTGAACTGCCACTGTTCCTAGAGTTAGGGATTTGTGAAAGTGTTGCAAAGCTAGAAACACTGCTCTCAACTCCAGGACATTGATGTGCAGATTGTACTTTATCTTGGACCATTCTCCTTGGACCATTCTCCCCTGAAAAAGTCCCCCCCAACCCCATCAGGGAAGCATCCGTGGTTATTGCGGCTGTAGGGCTGGGTAGTACAAATGGATGACCCATCATCAGATCTTAGCTGCTCAGCCACCATCGAAGATCCCGCTTGCAAGACTCCGTGATCAAGATGTCGTGTGACAAAGGAAGTTGTTGGAATGACCATTGCGTGAAGAGAAGCCACTGGAGGACCCTCATGTGCATCCTGCCCATAGGAACTGCAATAAGGGTAGCTGCCATCATGCCCAGGACTTTCAGCACTTGCGCAGCAGAAGCTTTCTTGTTCCGAAGAAGAATAGCGACCTGATCCCTGAGGGCTGAAACTCTTATCTGGGGAAGCTTGATCAGAGCTGTAGTAGTATCTAACACTGCCCCTATGAATGAGATATGCTGTGAGGGTGATAAGGCAGATTTTTCGAAGTTGACTGAGATTCCTAAATGGGGACATAGACTGATTGTGTAGTCCCTGGCTTGTACAAGACGATGCTTGGTGGTGGTGGTGAGGAGCCAGTCATCCAGATACAGAAACACCCGGAATCCCAGCCGCCTCAGGTGAGACGCCACTACTGCCATGCATTTGGTGAATACCCTGGGGGCTGAGGTGAGACCAAAGGGCAGAGCTCGAAATTGGAAATGAATGGCTCCCAGCCGGAAGCGCAGGTGATCTCTGAATGCACTGGCCATTTTGATGTGGTAGTACGCGTCCCTGAGATCTAAAGAGCACATCCAATCATCCTTCTGCAGAAAGGGAAGGATCGATTGTAGCGTGACCATCCAGAATTTTTCCTTCCTTACAAAGGTGTTGAGTTTGCTGAGGTCCAATATCGGCCTCCAGTCCCCTGTCTTCTTTGGAACTAAAAAGAACCTTGAGTAAGTTCCGGATCCTATCTGGTCCGCCGGGACTGACTGGATGACTCTTTTTTCGAACAGCTTTCTTATTTCTATGGCTGCTTGATCTCGCAGATTGGGTGGAACATCTGGAAATCTCTTTTGATCGGGGGGAATGGATATAAATGGGATGTTGTATCCTCTGGTTATTATGCTTTTTACCCAGGAATCTGAAGTGAGATTTAGCCAGGCCTCTGGGTATAAAGCTAAGCGACTCCCGACTGCCTCCAGAGCATGACAGTCGGGCCTCCCTTCAGGAGTGCTGGAAGGGCTTCCCAGGGATGCTATCCCTGTCACTCTGGTTCGGCGGACCCCCTCTGCCACCTGGGCGGCGTCTTCCATTTCTCCCTCCTCCTCTGCCTCTGGAGGGGGCATCACTCTGTGTGGACTGGAAAGATCCCCGAGTCTTTCAGAACCACATTTTTCCACCTCTTTGCCCTTTGGGGTATGGTCAAGTCGGGGCAGAAAAATGGACCCCTACGGCAGACAGGGTCTTACCTTCTTGCTCACACCGAGTGAGAGTCTCCTTTACTTTGGGTCCAAACAGGGTGGCACCATCAAAAGGGGCATTGGTAAAGGAAGACTTGAAGGCTTCCGCAAAGGAGCACAGGTGCATCCAGGATTGTCTCCGCAGAGCGATTGCTGAAGCTGCAGCCCTACTCGAACCCTCGGCCGCATACGAAATGAGCCTCATGGATGAGTTTACTATTGAAGTGAGGGTGTTAAGCTGTGCTGTTACCTTTTCTGAGACAGCAGCATCTGTGTTACCCTGGAGAGTATCTCCCAGCTCCTTAAGGAGATCTCTCTGAAGACGCATAAAGTGCGTGAGGTAGTTCAGCGAACGCATGGAAAAAATCACTGAAATGAAAACGCGCTTCCCATACCTGTCCATAGTCCTAGAATCCTTGTTAAGAGGATGGACAGAGGAAGATGCCTCGGACATTTCCTTCTTCGTGGCTGCCGCTACCACCATATCATCCACTGGGACTCCTTTAGTAAGATAAGTTTTGTCCTGGGGGGCTGTGATATATTTATTCGGCCTCCAAGGGACTGGTTCCACTGTATCCGGGGTCTCCCACTCCCTTCGAGCTATTAGGTCCATTAACTCATCGAAGGGCGGGGTCACCCAGGAGGTAGAAGGTTGAGCCCCAAAAGCCTTCAGCAACACCGATTCGTCCTCAGTGGGGGCAAGGGTCTGCCAATCACCCCTCTGTTTCAAGATCTCCAGGATGTCCGCAAATGAGACATCCTCAGAGAGGGACCGTGGGGACCCCTCTGACTCATCCAAATCGGTGTCCGATGTCAATGATTCCTGTGGGGAATCAATGTGCCTCCTCTTGCACAATTTCTTCCTCGGGACTTCATCAGAGGGAGCATCTGGTGAAGCTTCCGAGGAACAGGGGACACCCTCTGGGGCTGGCTGAGGCATTGGGTCTCTACGCCTGGAAGGGTTTGTGGGTACAGAAACAAAATGTGGCCCTTTGGGGGAAGGAGAAGATGACTCCGATGAAGTAAATGTTTTCTCAGACAAGACCTTCCTCATAACGTCGAAGGCACCGGAGCCCCAGGCCGAGGACTCCACCAGATCCGAAGAGCAGGGTAGTTTCCCTGAGACCGGGAACATGGGCTCCGACCCCGAGGACGGAGCCGAGCTAATTTGTGCCGAGGCTCCGAGGGGGAGAGTAGGAACCAAAAGTTCGGTTCGACTCTCGGCCCCGGAACCGAGGAGAGACCATCGGCTCCATGACTCCTTGATGGGCTCTGAGGGAGTCAAGGTCAGTGGTGCCGATCGCACTAAGGAAGGCTTCGGTACCGAGGGTTCAACAATCATCGGTTCCTCTTCTCCCGGCTCCGAGAACTCAATGGGTCTTGAAGGAGGATCTGCAGGAGACACAGGGAGGGCTTCAAGTTTCGATACCAATTGGGATGAAACTGCAATCAGTTTGGACAGAGCCGTGTTCTCCATGAGCTTCTGTACCACTCGATCCACGTCAGTATCAGATAACGGCCTGGAAGAATGGGTCGAAGGGGCTGAAGATGCCACCGAATGAAGGATCGCGGGTGGAGGCACCTCCGACACTGGCTCCAAGACCTGGGCCTCGATCACAGATAATCACTCGATGCTCGGCCCCGAGGTCTGTGGAGCCGGCGACCGAACCTTAGTAGAGGTGCTCGGAGCCGATGACCTGGGCTCCGATACCTTCGAAGTCTTCGACCCCTTCGAAGACTTCGACGACTGATCAGCCTTCTCCAAGGCTTCTTAAAAGTCTGGCTTTAGCAAGCCCCTGTTGATTAATTTCCTGCGCCTTTCCATCATGACCCTTCCACTGAAGGAGTGACAAATAGAGCAGTCCTCCTGCAGGTGGAGAGGGCCAAGACAGTAGAAGCAGGAAGCATGATTGTCTGTGATGGACATTTTCTGTCCACACTGACATCTTTTGAAAGCAGATTTAGCTTTCTCTGCCATGTCTAAAAAGTAACTAATTCTACCAATAACTAGTAAACGGTTAAATAGTCTAACAACACACTACCTTATCTATGTATAACTAGTATGCAGATATATAAAACTACGGATTATACAATCAAGGATATATATATATATATATATATATATATATATATATATATATATATATATGTGTATAAACACTGCACACAAGGACTAAACTGACAGGACTAAATAGGCCTAAGCCAAAACACTACAATTATTAGAATATATATAATGGAAAAACCCCTATGAGGAAAAACCACACACACACACACACACACACACACACAACTATTATTAACAATTCACTAGAGTAAATAGGTTAAATAGCTCTAAATTCTCAAAATACTGAAAAAAAATATACAAAGTTTTACTGGCTCAAGCTCTCCTCGACGGGATCTGTTGCAGCGGCAAACTAGATCTGAGGGATAACAGCGGAGGATCATGGGATATAGACTGTGCCTCGAGCTTCTCTTAGATACAGAGCTTGTGATGCGACCAACTCGGAGCTGTGGATCGGCTCTGAACCCGTGTGTAAGAACAAATGGTGAGATCGAACAATTTCACATCAAAGTCTATAATAAAAGGAAAAAATTGCTGTCCAGAGCCAAGAAGGAGCAGGTGCCAAGTTGGAAGCAATCTCTCCTTTGTCTGAACAAACAAATAAGGTCTCTGGTGAAATCCTGTATGGCTAACTTCGAGTTCAAATTGACCACATCCTTCAAGGACAATCACAAGGCCTTCATCACATATGTCCGCAATCTCAAAGGCAATACCCAAATATGCTCTGAACTAGTGGTCAATAACACCACATATACAAACGCCATAGATATAGCCAACCTGCTTGCAGACAGGTTTAGTGAAAACCTCACCCCCCCTGTCCCCCCATCAGTAAACCAAGACACCCCCAGCACCTGCCCCTCCTCCCCTCATCACCAGGGAGCAGGTCCTTAATGCCTTCTCAAAGGCAAAAAATACAGTCTCCATGGGCCCTAATAACATCCCTTTCTGTATCCTACATGAACTCATTCATGAGCTCTCAGCACCATTAGACATCCTATTCAATCAAAGCCTGAGCTTCATCTCAGCTGAATGGAGGACAGCCACTGTTATCCCTCTACACAAAGGTGGAGCATCCACTGACCCAGGCAGTTACAGGCCCATCAGCCTAACTAGCCTGATAAGCAAGTCCATGGAACGGATTATCATGGACCTTATAAACAAGGACATTGGCAACCTCCAAATGCTTAACCCCACACAATTTGGTTTTGTGAAAGGGAGATCACACCTGTTAAACTTGATTGACTTCTTCTAAACAGTCACCAAAGCCATAGATGAGGGAAAGACAGTACACACCACCTACCATGACCTAGCTAAAGCCTCTGACACTATTCCCCACTCAGGCGTAACAGATAAACTCTCCCAGCTAGGCATCAACCTGTATGTAGGATGTAGGAAAGATGTAGCATGTTACAAAGGGATAAAACCTGGAAACTTTATAACAAAAATAAACACCCTGTTACCTTCCAAAAATATACACAACTCCGTAACTTAACCAAAAAGCTTGTTACAAAAGACAAAAAAATCATATTTTATTAAACTTCAGTCTACCCACTCCAAAAATCCCAAACAATTCTGGAACTCCATTAACTCTCTTCTGCATCCAGGTAACAAAATTAATCCCTGCCCTGACAACAAAAAAACTGATACAGAAATTGCTACCCTCTTCAACTCCTTTTTTACTAACTCTATAGCTGAACTCACTAAGACCTTCCCCAACCAGGTCTCCTCCCTTCCTCTCAATCCTACTGTCCCTCCCTCTCATAAACCCCCCACTCCCAATCCTCCACCAACTTTTTATCTAAAACCCATCTCAACCTCCTACATCAAAAAGCTACTCTCTAAACTTAAGCCATGCTCCAACGCCCCTGACAATATTCTCTCAGTCTTTCTAAAGCTTGCCGCAGATGGTATTGCCATTCCCATCAGCATTCTCATCAACAGATCCATACAGGAATCGTATGTCCCCAAACTGTGGTGGGCAGCCTATATCCTGCCCCTCCACAAAGGAGGCAAAAATAATAACATCTCCAACTTCCGACCCATAGCCATTCTTTCACCAATCTCAAAGATCCTTGAAAAATGCATCCATCTCCAACTCATGCCTTTCCTCATAAATAATCAACTCCTTACCCCTACCCAACATGGCTTCCGTCCTGGACATAGTACTATAACTGCTCTCCTCTCTTTCTTAGACATAATAAACCTTGCTCGTGACTCTGGAGATATTGTTTCCACTATCGCCCTTGATCTATCCAAAGCAATTGATACCATCTCCCATACCCACCTTCTGAATCATCTCTCTAACCTTAATCTCTCTCAAAATTGCCTTAACTGGTTCCACAGTCATCTCTCTAACAGATCCCAGGCCGTGAAATGGCAAACCGGTATCTCTACTTTCCTTCCTACCCCCACCGGGGTTCCACAGGGGTCCATACTAGGACCTATGCTCTTTAATATATTTGTCAATGACTTTCACACCGCCATTCCTAACACTAAAATAGTGCAATATGAAGATGATTCCACTTTAGTCTGCTCTTCTCCTAGTCTCACTGAGCTCCTGGCAAAAACCCAATTGGCCTTTACAACTACCGAGCACTGGATGCTTCAAAACCATCTCTCACTTAATGCCAATAAATCCAAAATCCTTCTCTTCTCTCCCTCAAAAACTGTCACACTTGACAAGCAATCCTTCAATATCGTCAGCCACACCAACTCCTCTTTAGAAGTTGTCCCCTTTGCTAAACTTTTTGGGGTCACCATTGATGAACACCTGAAATTCGATACACACGTCCAACCTAACATAAAAAAAAAAACATCAGAAGCTAGGTAAGTTATATAGAAATGCTCACTTTCTCTCTCCATCTACAAGGCAAACTCTAGCTTCTACTTATTTACTCCCTTCACTATTTTACGGTACTCCACTTCTAACCAATCTTTCTATTACCATCTCCTCAAAACTAGAAAGCTGCTACAACAAAATTGCTAAATTTGCTACTAAATCTAAACACTCCTCCCATCATTGCACCTCTCTCAATATGCTAAAGTGGCTTGAGCTTCCTAACCACCTTGTCTACCTACAGCTTACTACAGCCCACAAAATAATCTTTAAACCTACTGCATGCCCCGCTCTTACTAATATCTTACAATTCTACACTCCAAACAGACCCCTTAGATCTGCCCAACAAAATCTTCTTTCTGTATATAAACCAAAACGTCCCCCTGGCCAGTTTCTCCTTTCCTATTCTCTAGCCAAAAAATGGAACTCCCTCCCTCCCTTGCTAAGAATCTCTTCAAGCTTAGAACTCTTCAAATCCCTGCTCCACTCCCACCTCTCCCAAAACTGGAAATGTAATTGCATTCTTCCTACCTAACTCCTTCTAATATCACTTATAAATTCACTCTCTCATGCACATGCTATTTGTTTTTCTTTTCTTTCCCTACACCTGCCTTGGTCAGAAATCTAAAGAATGCCCAAATGTAAATATTGTACATAGCTCTCTCTCCCCTCTCTCTGTTACTTTTCTCGCTACCTTTTCTTCCTTATTTTCTGCTTCCTACCAAACCCCTCCTAATATCACTTATACATTTACTCACTCATGCACTGGCTATTTTTTTTCTTTTCTTTTCTTCCCCACAACTTCCATGGTCTGAAATCTAAAGAATGTCCAGACGTAAATACTGTACATAGCTCTGTCTCCTTTCGCTCTGTTACTTTCCTCCCTACTTTTTCTCCCTTTCTTTGTGCTCCCCTTCTAATTGGTACAACACCAAATATAATCATATTTTCTTTTCTAAAACATTTTATAATTGTATGTATAATTACTTAAATGTATGTTTGTTTTAACTGTATGTAATAAGGAGCTTTTCTCTCCAGACCTAAATGTAAAACTCTATATATGTTCTATTGTATGTAATACGGAGCTTTTCTCCCCAGGCCTCCACTGAAAATGGGCCCTCTGGGCCCAGTGGACCTCCCTGGTTATCAAACTGGAAATAAATAAATAAATGTTACCAGATGGGTAGCTAACTGGCTCACTGATAGAACCCGCTCAGTCAAAGTAGGGGAAGCCACCTCCAGTAGTAGACCCATAATGAGCGGTGTACCCCAAGGATCAGTCTTGGGGCCTCTACTGTTTGGGATATACTTTTCAGAGGTGCAATCCAAAACCAGTGGTGTGTGGCTGACCAAGTTTGCAGATGACTGCAAGCTGGGTGCTATCTTAAATTCCCCTAGTGATGTGAACATCCTCCCAGAGGGCCTTACTCAAATGAATGACTGGTGCCAGAAGCATGGCCTCAAACTAAATGCCAAGAAATGCACCATTATCCCCTTTCGAGAAAATGTTATCATATTAATAACAATAAACAAAAAAAATGCACCGGACAACCGAGAACTAAATCCCAGCTTTAATAAACGTTAAACGTTTGACAAACACCACGTTTTTCGTCACATAAATCAGACTTCATCAGACAAATAATACAGTGATTAACACCCATATATATATGCTGACCATTCATTTAAAATAACCAATGAAAATCAATTCAACAGTGGCTCATGAATATGAATGAGTGTAAATGAATTTAGAATGCATAACATTTAGAGAATCGAAATACAATAATATGATTCCCAATGATATAAATGTAAATACATTAGAATGTAGAACAATGTATATGATTATGAATCAAATGCCTTGTAATCAAAAACTAATTACTTATACTCATTAAAAAGTATGTATAATACAATGTAGTGTTATAATGATGTGCTTCAAACAGCAATACTCCCATCTAGTGGTCAAAACCTGAATGCAATAGAATATCATAAGTATTATACTCAGTGAATGAATAATAAATATACTACAATATATAAAATGTATAAATATTTAATATAAAATATATGATAAATAATAATGATGTGATATATATATATATATATATATATATATATAAATATATATATATATATATATATAACAACCATAAATATATATATAATGAATGAATACATAAATAATGTGTAATTTCATCTAATAAATATTATGAAAAACTTATTCATTTACATATAAAACCATGAGTAGGAAAACTGTAAATTATTAAAACAATAAAATATTTTGAATATTGTAAAAATGTAATTATATAATTTTAAAATAAGACAAGATGTATATGTGTATATATATATATATATATATATATATATATATATATACAGGCATGAAACATGTAACATGTAACATAAATGTTGATTTAAACAAATATATGTGTATAAAAATATATGACCCTGTTTCAAACCCATATGCAAATTGATGAGGAAATAGTATAATCTAAAAAAATGAACTGTAAAAATTTTTTATACATATATGTATAAATGGATAAAATGACATGAAGGGAAATAGATGTTCCAATTTAGCTGCCCTTAATTTTAAAACTGGGGCCAGGGAAATGTTGTCATTCAACCCGGGGAATTTGTTTGCCTCCAAGACAATTTGCCAAAATAATTCCCTATATTCAATCTGAGTCTCCCATAGGCCACCTCTTTCATCCTTCACAACTTCCTCTAAAATGAAAAATGTATATTTCGCCAAGGGACAGATATTCAAATGTTTGTATAATGCATTATGTTCTTTCTTGTTTTTGATATCATTCAGGTGTTCATAAATCCTTCTTTTGATCTTCCTCTCAGTCTTCCCTATATAGAAGGCCAAGCAGATCTCACATAATGCAATATACACAACTCCGAAGGAATTACAATTGCTGTGTGTTTTGCCCACAATCTCTTTCTCTCTTGCTTGAATGAAATTTTTTTGTGAATTTATCAAAAATGAGCATTGTGTACACATTCCACAGGGATAGGTACCCCTAATTTTGGTACTTTTCTTATTTACCTTATATTGAGCTGTCAATCAATCTTTTATATTACGTCCCCTTCTAAAGATAATATTAAAAGAATCAGTCAACTTGTTGAAATTCAAGTCTGTAATATTGAGGAATTTCTCCCATTCCTTAAAGAACACTTGTTTTACAATGCCTGCATCACCACTATAGTCAGTAACAAGTGATTGAATATACATTTTGTCTTTCTTTTTGTCTTCTATAAAATCAGATGTTTGAGTATTGACGTCAATGGGGGGGTTGTAGTTCAATATAGGTGCAAATCTATTTTTTCTCCCTTGTATAACTTCTATTTTGATATGGTTACAAAAATCCACAGGATAACCTCTATCCAAAAGCATACTAACCAAGAAATCCATTTCATCACTGAAATCTTGATTGTTGGAAGTCATTCTTGAAATCCTAACCATTTGACCCTTTACAATACTTTTCTTCTGGTGTAAAGGGTGTCCACTTTTATAGTGTAAATAGGAATTGGAAAAAGTTTTTTTCCTGTACACTTTTGACTTAAAATTATCTCCATTACACTATAAAAGTGGACACCCTTTACACCAGAAGAAAAGTATTGTAAAGGGTCAAATGGTTAGGATTTCAAGAATGACTTCCAACAATCAAGATTTCAGTGATGAAATGGATTTCTTGGTTAGTATGTTTTTGGATAGAGGTTATCCTGTGGATTTTTGTAACCATATCAAAATAGAAGTTATACAAGGGAGAAAAAATAGATTTGCACCTATATTGAACTACAACCCCCCCCCCCATTGACGTCAATACTCAAACATCTGATTTTATTGAAGACAAAAAGAAAGACAAAACGTATATTCAATCACTTGTTACTGACTATAGTGGTGATGCAGGCATTGTAAAACAAGTGTTCTTTAAGGAATAGGAGAAATTCCTCAATATTACAGACTTGAATTTCAATAAGTCGACTGATTCTTTTAATATTATCTTTAGAAGGGGACGTAATATAAAAGATTGGTTGACAGCTCAATATAAGGTAAATAAGAAAAGTACCAAAATTAGGGGTACCTATCCCTGTGGAATGTGTTCACAATGCTCATTTTTTCATTCAAGCAAGAGAGAAAGAGATTGTGGGCAAAACACACAGCAATTGTAATTCCTTCGGAGTTGTGTATATTGCATTATGTGAGATCTGCTTGGCCTTCTATATAGGAAAGACTGAGAGGAAGATCAAAAGAAGCATTTACGAACACCTGAATGATATCAAAAACAAGAAAGAACATAATGCATTATACAAACATTTGAATATCTGTCCCTTGGTGAAATATAAATTTTTCATTTTAGAGGAAGTTGTGAAGGATGAAAGAGGTGGCCTATGGGAGACTCAGATTGAATATGGGGAATTATTTTGGCAAATTGTCTTGGAGGCAAACAAATTCCCCGGGTTGAATGACAACATTTCCCTGGCCCCAGTTTTAAAATTAAGGGCAGCTAAATTGGTACATCTATTTCCCTTCATGTCATTTTATCCATTTATACATATATGTATAAAGAATTTTTACAGTTCATTTTTTTAGATTATACTATTTCCTCATCAATTTACATATGGGTTTGAAACAGGGTCATATATTTTTATACACATATATTTGTTTAAATCAACATTTATGTTACATGTTACATGTTTCATGCCTGTGTATATATATATATATATATATATATATATATATATATATACACACACATATACATCTTGTCTTATTTTAAAATTATATAATTACATTTTTACAATATTCAAAATATTTTATTGTTTTAATAATTTACAGTTTTCCTACTCATGGTTTTATATGTAAATGAATAAATTTTTCATAATATTTATTAGATGAAATTACACATTATTTATGTATTCATTCATTATATATATATATATTTATGGTTGTTATATATATATTTATATCACATCATTATTATTTATCATATATTTTATATTAAATATTTATACATTTTATATATTGTAGTATATTTATTATTCTTTCACTGAGTATAATACTTATGATGATATTCTATTGTATTCAGGTTTTGACCACTAGATGGGAGTATTGCTGTTTGAAGCACATCATTATAACACTTCATTGTATTATACATATTTTTTAATGAGTATAAGTAATTAGTTTTTGATTACAAGGCATTTGATTCATAATCATATACATTGTTCTACATTCTAATGTATTTACATTTATATCATTGGGAATCATATTATTGTATTTCGATTCTCTAAATGCTATGCATTCTAAGTTCATTTACACTCATTCATATTCATGAGCACCGTTGAATTGATTTTCATTGGTTATTTTAAATGAATGGTCAGCATATATATGTGGGTGTTAATCACTGCATTATTTGTCTGATGAAGTCTGATTTATGTGCCGAAAAACGTGGTGTTTGTCAAACGTTTAACGTTTATTAAAGCTGGGATTTAGTTCTCGGTTGTCCGGTGCATTTCGTCCTCACACAGTGCATTTTTTTTGTTTATTGGTTTTTTGCTTGCACTGCGCTTCTTTCTTTGCATATTAATAACAACATACTAAGCATGCAATCAGTCTTGAGGGACTTGGGCACCCAGGTTGATAGCAACCTGACTTTTGACCACCAAGCTGCCTCCATTGTATGGAAGACTTTCTATATGGCCCACCTCATAAATAAGAGAATTTCATCCAGGAACAAGGAGGTCATAACATCCCTGAACTCCTCCCTTATCAAACCCATTATTGAGTACAACGCCCCCTTCAGCATGTACCTTGCCAAGCACATGCAGCAGTTGGAGAGACCACAGAGGTTCCTGCCCAGGAAAATCCAGGTTCTCAAACACCTATCCTATACAGATAGGCTAAAATCCCTGTCCCTCTACTCAATCTCATCCAGACTGCTCAGAAGTGATCTGTGTCTGGCATACAAGGCCATTTCAGACCCAGCCTTGATGGAGTTGTTGCATATCTGTAAGACAAACTCCACTCATGCAACCCGCATGCAAGGCCTTAACCTGGTTTGTGACATTAATAGAACTTGTTGGCAGGATAGACTTGGGTCAAAAGACTCCCCCATCTGTGGAAGAGACTCCCTCTCCATGTCAAGCAGAGTACCTCTCTAGCCCTCTTTAACAGGAACCTGGATGACTGGATGGGAAACAGAAAATACACTCCTGAGATCCCACCTGTGTCCCTGTTAGACAGGGGAAACAGGTGCTGACTTTGAGGGAACATGGGTGAAATTCTTGGCTAGGCTTATAAGGGCCTCCAGGCCAATAGCCTAGTATCATCCTATGAACCTATAAGAAGCTAAACAAAGAGAAACTGAAGTTAAGGATTACCTGCGAAGTAAAGGATTTAGTGTAGAAGATCCATCATGGGAAATGTCATACCACGATCGAACAAGGAGTTCCCAAACTAAAAAGAATCATGTGGAGCAGAGGGCATCTGAAGACTCACCACACAATGCTGCTCTGGAGTCATCTGTAGGAAATCAGTAGAAAAGTTCACTTGAAGTTGTACAGCAAGGGAAGGGACAGAAAACAGTGGCAACTCTGATACAGGCAATATTGCGGACTGATGGGCCAATGAGTTCCCATATGAAGGAGCAGTAGACAACTTAGGATGCATCCAAAAAGGATATATAACAAGAAAATGTTCTGGAAATCTGTACAATGCCCACAATAAATGGATAAAAAAGAAAATGATCTAAGGAAAGAACTGCTTGATTTAATACAGATGGATAGACATATTAAGACTGATGAAAGAAACAGAATACAGAAATTAAATAAGACCCAAAATGTTAGAAGTCTGACAAAACAGATGACTACAGTAATCAATGATATTAAAAGAATTCCATGGGATATAACAGAAGTAAATAGGATGCATTACTGAGCAGCTAAATAAATAACAGATAAAGTCTTACAACAAAAAAAGCAATAAAGGAAAGGAAGGGAAGAAATAAAATGCCACCATGGAAGCATCAGACAGAGAAAAACTATAAACCAATTAAGACAAGAAGTGTCACTGCTTAAAGAATGTAGAACAGGGAAGAGATCAACAAAAATAATTTGAAAGACAGACTTGGTGAAAGCAATGTCCAGTATTAACAAAGATCAGGATTCATCATACACTTGCAAATAATAAACTAAAGGTATCAGAACTATCAGAACATTACAGCTGTATAAGAAAACTTACCATAGCTATAGATGTTGAAATGATCACTTCTATTGCAGCTTTAGCTATATGGGTTATATCCTGCCAAGATTATAACAGCTGGCCAGCTTCCAAAGCTTCTGGACATCTTTCACCCAAGCTATCAGGCAGCTTGAGCGGAGCTGTCTAAAAAGACAAGTCTGGTTGCCAAGCCCTTCAGAGCTTTCCTGCTAACAAAGAGAGGGAGGCTGAGCCCTGCAAAAACAATGCTAGGAAGAACAAAAAATAAATGACTACATCCTGTCATAAATGTACCAAAAAGCAAAGAGTATGGAGGGAAGAGAGCAGCTACTGCTGAAGTGATCATTACAACATCTACTGTTAAGTTTACTCACACAACTCTACTATGTTTAACATAATCATCAGTGCTGCAGTAGCGTTAGCTATATGGGTAGATTACCCAAGCTTACTACATTTGGGAGGTGGAAGAAAAGTCAGTTTAAAGAAGTGTATGAGAAAAAATTTCACCCCTCAAAATATTCATAGAGGAAAGTGAAAAATTAAAGGGAGGCACGATACCCAGGGATTTTTAAAAATATATATTTTTGATGAAGTGTATGAGAAAAGAAAGAAAGGAATTTATGTTCCATTACTGGAGAGGAAGGACATGATATCAGATAATGAAATAAGGAGTATGGGTTAAGAGAAGGATTATGGGAAGGTAATGGTAGTGACATATAATGCAGATACCCAGAGTGTAAGAGAAATGACTGACAGTAATTGGATTATATTTTTATGGTGAACAAAAAACAGATCCAAACTTTGTTCAAAACAATGTATGTTATTGACTTTTTAATGGGATTGGGTGAAATTAATTGTATGATCTGGCTAACTGTTCTAAATACATTTTTTAACATGGTAATTTATTCTGATGAATTTTCAGGAGAATGGCAATGAAAGCACTCAACTGTTTATAAAACAAAGGAGGTTTGCTTTCATCCTGGCTTTGTTATTAAGTTCTTTTAAGTTCTAAAATGTGTGAGTTGTTAACAGAATGTTCCTTACAAAGCCTGATCTAGACCTATAGAAGGAGTCAAGCTTACAGTGCTTTGTAAAAGTAGATACAGAGGACCAAGTTGCTGCTTCCAGAATACTTCTAGAATCCAAGCCTTTCCAAAAAGCCACATATGAAGACAAGCCTGAAATATTTTTGTTGTGGTGAGTACAATGAAAGGTAATACTGGACAACAATTTGGAAACAGTTTCTTGTGAAGGCAAAAAGAATGGACAGCCTAACAATTGTTCCAAAGATTTGAAAGATTTACTTCTGTTAAGGTGGTTACCTGAGCTGTCCATGGACATCAAGGCATCGAGTATCCTTTTTTACCTCATTTCTGGGTTCAGGAATGAAAATGGGAAGATTAATACTTTGGCTTAAAGTAAACTTAGATACCAGTTTAAGCATAAAAGTAGGAAGGATTATTTCTCAAAAAAAACCTATCCCTGTGGAAAATGAGGTAGGGTTGATTTTACTATACGAGCTGCAACTGAGATACCCTTCTTGCAGAGGTCAAATCAATCAGTAAAATGGTTTTCATGTTAAGCACCTCAAGTCAGCTAGGTTAGCTCGTTCAAATGAAGCAAGTGTTAGCTTGTCCAACACAAGATTAAGATCCCTAGGAGGGTCCAATGTTTTTTTTTGGAGGCTTTCTTATGCAAAACCCTTTTAAAAACATTCTGACATGAGAAAGCACTGAAAGAGAAGCATCCACAGGCAGACATGCTGAAATGGTCAGTAAATGAACCTTGATATACAAGTAGGAATGGCCATAGAATGTAACACACACAAATAATGTAAATGAAGAGAACAAATAACCATGAATAGGTGTTAGTTATGTTGCTGGCAGCAGCTAGAGAACTTTTTCCATTTGTTTTTTTATGATTTTCTAGCAACAGGTTTTCTTACCTTCATTAGCACCTGCTGCATGTTCTCAGTAAATAGATGCTTAAAGGGGATTAAAACCCTATCACACAGGCAGTCAACTGAAGTTGAATGTTGTTGGTGTGCATCAGACACCCTTGTTCTTGAGTAAGTAAATCCATTCTGCAAGGAAACTTTTGGTAATTGCTCCTGGCCATCTACAAACCACTGTAGCCTGGGCCAGAAGGGAAGTTGCCTTAATGATCTTGGAGGATTCCTTGCAAATCTTCAGAGGTACCAAGGATATTTATGGAAAGGGTGGAAAAGTATACAGGAAGATTTCTATTCAAGGAAAATAAAAGGCATCTGTCTAAAAGGTCTTTTTGCATGGTGTACTGGAGCAGAATCTTACCAGCTGATTGTTCAGAGAAAAGTCTACTTGAGGAACTCCTCACAGATAGATGAAATCTTGGAAGATCCCCTGATCTACTTTCCATTTGGGAAGGTCTGCCCCAAAATTATGCTCTGACGTAATGTAGGACTCCCATAGAATGAGACTTTGCTGTGAAGTTATATCCCAATTTAATGGCTAGCCTGAAAAGGGGACACAACATGGGTCCCCCTTGCTTGTTGATGTACCACAAGACTGTGGTACTGTCCATAACCACTTGAAGTGGTCCTAGGGACCAAAGATAATTCACACAGTTGAATGCCTTGATCAGGGCAAGCATCTTCTACATATTTATGTGCTTGTGTCCGTCTTTGGTGTCTCATAAACCTTGAACTTTTATCCCAACTGAAACTGCTCCCCAAGCAAAGTATGATGGTGTCTGTGGTGACTGACTGCTTGGAACATGGAGGGAGGAGGGAGGATCTGGATTTAAGAATATCTGTTATCTCCACCAAGTGTTTTCTCTTCTGACAAACCCCAGAAGTGAGTCTTGAAAAGACAAAGGGTGTTGGTGCTGGGACCAAAGAAACTTCGCTGCCAGGGGTATTATGAGAATCATAAAAACTATGATGCCCAAAATCCTAAGGTATTCACCCATAGTGACAGAGGTCTAAGTGGAAAACCCTAAAAATAGAGGTAAGTATACGTCTAGTTTTTCTTGTGGAAGAAAAGCTCTTTGCACTCTAGTGTCTAGTTGACATCCCAGAAACACATAACTACAAATTAAATCCACGCAGTGCACAACCAGGTAAACGCAGCAAGTAAAAGAAAAGACAGAGTCAGTCAGTTAGCAGTACGACGAAAACATTTAATCCACAGAAGCACAATCCACAAGTAACGGTTAAGCGTTTTCATCTGAAATAGCAGACATCTTCAGAACCAAGTTACTCATTCAAATTAGCCATTAAAAACAAAACCAATGCTTACATGCCCCTCCTGTAAATAAATTGGCTTACAGGAGGGGCGTGTAAGCACTGGTTTTGTTTTTAATGGCTAATTTGAATGAGTAACTTGGTTCTGAAGATGTCTGCTATTTCAGACGAAAGCGCTTAACCATTACTTGGGGATTGTGCTTCTGTAGATTAAATGTTTTTGTCGTGCTGCTAACTGACTGACTTGGTCTTTTCTTTTAATCCCAGAAACACAATCAAGTGTGAGCAAGTCAAGAAAGTCTTCTGAATGTTCCCTTGGTATTCCAACTTGTGTAAGAGATCTCTCACCTAAGAGAGATGTCTGACACTGAAAATAACTATGCAAAGATCAGGAAGTCATCAAAATATGGAAGTATGTGGATACCATGTAGCCTGCAATGAGCTATAACTAGAGCTAGACACTTTGAGAATACTCTTGGTGCAGTGAATAATCCAAAGAGTAAGGCAGAGAACTGATAATGCGATCCACACAGACCAAACCTAAAGAAACTGGTCTCCAAGCATTTTCCTTCTTTCTTTAACAGTAAAACCATCCTTGAATAAAACCCCTATTCCACCTGGGAAGGAGGAAACTGATTCTATCACTCCCTGGGACAGCACATGATGGACAGATGGAAATAAGAGGGTCTGGTCTGGAGGATGAGGAAGTATCCCCGGGAAACAGTAATTTCCTCCCACTGCCATCTGTAACATTGACGAAAGATCTTCAGAACCCATTTGTCTGAAACCATCAGTTGAGAAACAAAAATGTGGAGATTCAGACTTTCTGGAAGACAAAGGGGGAGGGAGTGGCAGGGGGAGGGGGGGCAAAGACTCTTATATATTCTGACTTATTGGACTGTGCTTAGCTTTGGGAATTTCCAGAATTCTGCATGGAACCTCCTTGTCATTTCTGCTTAAACATCTATTTACCTCTATTTTGTCAAGATAGTTTCTTACAAAAATGGGAAAAGGAGTCACAGAATACCTTGGAAAATTTGGAAAAGGAGGGATGAAAAATCTTAAGAGATTACCTGTATCAGTTTACCCTTTTATCACAAATGTTGATCACTTCTGAATCAGACAAGCCAAAAACTAAATCTCTATCCAAAAGAGATTTTAAAATCTAAATTTTTATCATCTGGAAGGTTCTGAGACTGTTGCCATGCAAACCTCCTCAAAAAAGCACCAGTGGCTATAGTCCTTGAAGAAGTATCAACAGAGTCATATACTCACACTGTATACAATGAGTAGTGACTTGAACTATAAAAGAAATTAAATTATTTAAAGAAGAATTTTCCTCAGAAGAAGAAACTGAAGGCAAAACATTCCCCATACGTTCAATTAGTCAGGGAAAACCTTAAAATATGAGCCTGACAATTCAAAGAACTAAAACTCAAAGTTGCAAAAGAATAAACATTTTACCATACTTATTAATAATCTTCCCATCTTTATCAGAACAAGTAGGACTGGAATTCATAATGTTTAGCAGCAGCAGAATTAACTAAAGCAATAGCTATAGATGCTGGGTCAGGTGTGAAGAGTGCATAGAAACTTTAAAGACCGAGGAAATTTAGATATCCTATCTGCCTTTTTAGGAACAGCTGGCTCACATTTAGGAAAACTGCAGGCAGTAACAGACACACACATCCTCCATGGCAGACAAAACTGGAGGAATGATTGCAGGTTCTGGAAATTCCTTCTGTAACAGCTCATAGTAGTTCCTAAGGGACTGAAAAACATCAGTGCTCTCCCACTTAAGATACTGACACATTCCAGAAACAGTCTCAGAGGAAAAAAATCCCCACACAAAATATTAGAAATGGAACTCTCTTCTGAGTCTGAATCAGGAATCTGAGGAGAAAACAATGTATCTGTCCCTTCATCCTCCTGTCAAAATTCAGAATCATGAATCTCTTTAGGAAAGGAGTATTCCTCTATATTTTACCAGAAACAACCTTACAAGAAGGATCAATAGCCTGAATTAAGCCATGAGCCAGACCCAGGAAAATACTCCTGTCCAAGGAAATTTGTGGAGTAGATACTTGCTTAGTTTTCTGCTTCTTTTTGACAGAAAAAATGGGGCCAACAGTATTGTTAATGGCAGAGGTAGCTTCCTCATGGATGGGCACAGCACTCTGACAAAACAGAGAAGCCTTCTCTGTTGCCTTTCCCAGGACAAACAAGGGTGGCTCTCCCTTGCCCGGTGGGGGAACATCAACAACCACAAAAGATGTGGCTAACCCCCGCTCCATAGTGGCTGTAGGCAAACAGAAAAATTCAAAAATACAGCAAGGAGTCAAATGTAGTTAATATGAAATGGGATGCTGTAATGGTCAGAGAAAAAAACAAAGAAAACCCTAGGCCCAGACGCAGTATTTACCTTCTTACTAAAAGTATTAGCATCTTATTATTTTTAAGTATTAACACAAAGATCTAGCCCAGAGTAAGAATTACTTACATGCACATCATGAACAGATACCAACTTGGTTAACAGGAAAAATTACACTACTCCTGAAAGCTTTTGTAAAAACTACAGACCAATAACTTGTCTTGTGATGATGTACAAACAATATACTGGAACTGATATAGTTTGTAGTCATTTAGGAAAAAAAACTCAATCATGGCAAAAGAACAAAAAAGTAACAAAAGAAAATCACATGAAAAAAAGGATCACTTGTTACTAAATAAAACCATAATAGGGAATTGTAAAATGGGGAAGAATCCAAGAATGGCATGGCAGATTACAAAAAAGCATTTGACAGGTTTTTCAGGTTATATAAAATAATGCTGAAACCTGAAAAACCTAGAGTAATATGCATGTAATAATAATAATGATAATATATATATATATATATATATATATATATATATATACATACACACACACACACACACATATATATATATATATATATATATATATATATCTATATATAGATGTATACTCACATATATATATATATATATATATATATATATATATATATACATATATACACACACACACACACACACACTATATACATGCATATGTTGTTGTCTTTCGGCTTTTCCCAGTTAGGGGTCGCCACAGCGGAACTCCGGTCCGCTAATGACTGGCAGTAGATTTTCACAAATGCCGAGGTACCAGCTCGACGTTCAACCTTCAACGAAGGCACGCCCATTTAAGCATGTCTTTCGAACGCCCTCCCAACCGTGGGGAGGACATGCAGACTCCACACAGAAGGCACTCCTCGCACTCCAGCCAAGAATCAAACGGGAGAACCTCTTGCTGTGAGGCAACAATGCTACCGCTGCACCACCACGGATATATATATATATATATATATATATATATATATATATATATATATATATATATATATATACATACATACACATACATATGACAGCATCCTATATTCATGGATAAAGGAGTGCTTACAGTTGAATAAAAGCATAAAATACCAAAAAAAGCCAAAAGCCAAGAAAAAACAGAATCCAGCAGTCAGTTCCAATACAAAGTCTCCTAAATTAGACGGTTATTTAAAAAAACATTGTAAAACTTGTCAAAAACAAACTATTCAACATAACACTGAACGGTTGAGTGCTTTCATCTTAATGAACTGACATCATCAGGACTGTCAGTCAAAGTCATATAGACCTATAAAACAGAAAAAACTTTAAAAACTGAGTAAAACACACAAAAGGAAAGTAGAAGGACCAGTTTTTTCTCCAGAGTACAGGGATTGCCATGGGATCTCCCTGTGGGTGTAGTTTTGCTAACAGTGTGATGGCTTTTTGGGAATGCAATTATTTGTTCAATAGTGAACTGTATCAACAACATGTCACTTGGTACACTAGATACCAAGATGACATGTATTTTATCTGGAAGGGTCCGCAAAACCTTATTCCACAATTTATAGACAATATTTCTGGAATGACCAACTTCTTAGAATTCACGTACACTATTGGAGTGGATGAAATGAGTTTTTTAGATGTAAAAATCTGTAAGGATAAAATCAACAACAAATTTAAATCTTTAATTTACAGAAAGCCAACCCATTCTAACAGCTATTTGCATTTTTCTAGTTGTCACCCCTTTCATCAAAAAAGGAGTGTAGTTAAAGGGCAACTTGTCAGAGCTGCTAGAATGATTTCAGATGATAATGACTTTCTGATGGAATGTAACAAAATCAGTAAAATGTTTCTGGCTCGAGGCTATCCTGATAGCCTCATAAAAGAGATGACAGATGAAGTACAGGTTAAAAGGGCTAATGGCCACTTTACTCCATTGTTGGTGGGTGGCTTAATGAGTAGATCGGGTAAGGACACCTCTAAGAGGGATTCCACTGTACATTCTAGAATCAACTTTTTGTTCACTTTCAGTGTGGACTGTAAAGCTATCAGAGAAATAGTGGCTAAAAACTGGAACATCATACTTGAGGATAGGGCTCTGGTTAAGGTTCTTGGGACACGTCCAGAATTTACATACCGTAGGGGTGTTAATCTTAAAAATCTAGTTGAAACGGCTACGGTTAAATCTAAAATTCAAAATAAAATTGTAGGAATGAGTAAATGTGGTATGTGCCCTCAATGTAAGTTCATCCATGTTGGTAACAAAGTGTATATCAACAGTAAAAACTATATCATTAAGGGTAATTACAATTGTGACACCAATGGCGTGATATATGTGGCTCTATGTGAAAAATGTCCTTCCTTCTATATTGGCAAAACGGAGAGAAAAATAAAGAAAAGAATTTACGAGCACCTGTATGCTATAGATAGGAAGGACCTCACAAATGCACTTGCCAGGCATGTGTTAGAATTCCCTGACCACTGTTTCACTTTCAGTGTAGTACATCACATCAAAAATGACATAAGGGGAGGGCCCTGGCAGCTACATTTAGAAGAGCAAGAGGTATTATGGCAGATTAGAACATGTGCACATTTGCTTCCAGGTTTGAATGACTATGTCTCCATTAAGTGTATTCTTAAGCTTAAAGCTCTCCTTAGATAAGCATTAGTGGTTAATAATTTATCCAGTGTGAAAATGGGGGGGTAATAATTATTAGTTGTAAGAAAGTGAGATTTCCACTTTCAAAATATTTTAGATTTAGGATTGATAAAAGCCTTAGGCAATTTAATTGAAATTGTTATGTCTTCAGTTATGGTTATTGTGTGTTTTTTTAAAAAATGTGTTTTTTAATATTTGTTTTTAAATAAGGCACTCATCAAGTTGTTTAGTGGAGTAGTAACTCAATAGATGATTAACATAGGCTTGTAAGAAGTTGTTCTAGCTAATTAAAAGAGATAGGAATACCCTGTATCAATTTAGTAATGTGATTGGCTGTTTAGCCACTTATAGATGTAGGTTTTATGTATAAAAACCAAGCTGTGTTAACCGGCTTTTGTCTGATGAAGGCTGAGCATTTGCTTAGCTGAAAGCGCTTACGTTTATTAAAAAGTCCGTGCCGTTTATAGTGTCAGCGTGCTTCCACTTTCCTCATATAGACCTATAAATAACATTTTTCACTCATACATCCTTTAAAAACAACCAATGGTAGCTGTTGTATGTAAAAAAAGACAGCTGTAAAACGTGAGCTTAAAAACTATAAAATACTTTAACCACCATTGGAGAATCAAACCCCAGTCTCCCACATGGCAAGTGGGAATAATCACCACTGTGCTAATTTTCAAACACACTACAAACACTAATAGTGAAAGGTTAAAATATACAGGAATAGCAAGTAATAATTAGATTTACAACTTGTTTGCTCATTTTTTTAAGTTCACTATGTAATGAAACATTATCACACGTACAAAATACGAAAAGTTAAAAACTGTTAAAAATCCCAACCAGCAAGAGGTACAGCTGAGAATAATTCCAACAGGATGTATAAATATTTTAAACCAAATTATTTTTAAAAATATATATGTATTTATATTTGTATTTGTATTTACATCTCTATTTAAATCAGCGAAATACTAAGTAGAAAGTTGTTTATATTAAAACAATTTAAAACAAAATTCTAATTGTAGGATTTTAATGTTAAATTACATGAGTTAAATATGCATATATAGGTAAGGATAGGTATACTTGCGTTTTATATTATATTATATTTTTAAAAATAATTGACTGTTATCGTATTCGAATGATTTTAGGCTTCTTCGAGTATGAGCATATTTAATACGAAAGTAAGTTAGTTGTAGAATAAACAAATAGTGTAAATCAAAGTTGTTGAGTATTTAAATATGGGCATCCACATATACGCAAGACAAGGCTGTTAGTTTTAATACATTTGCATTTAATCAGTGATATCTGATAAGTACCGGTATAAGCAAATGCGGGTTTTTTTATTAAGCAGACAATTTTTAGAAAGTACACATTGGTGCATGTTTTTTAGATTTGTTGTTGTATGTCTTTTTAGATAGAGAAGCGTCCCTTTAACAAAGACAATTGCTTAATTGAATAATTAAGTAAGGAAGGTACGCTAGTATAAAGATGTTGTGTTTATGATGTATGTTTTCTGAAGAAGGGGAGGCATTGACCTCGCCGAAAGCACTTATTAAATTTGGTTTAAAATATTTATACATCCTGTTAGAATTATTCTCAGCTGTACCTCTTGCTGGTTGGGATTTTTAACAATGAAACATTATCATTCAAGCCTGGTGGATGTGTAGCGTTCAACTTGAGCTGCCAATGTATTATTATTACTTGCTATTTCTGTATATTTTATCCAATAATATTTTCTTCTTGTACTAACTGTGTAGCACTGAAATACCCCTTCAAATCAGATAATCCCAAACTACCTTATTCTATTGGAAGGATCAGCTTATGCCACTTGACTCTTCCTGTCTTCCTCTCCCCAATAAAATCCTTCAACTCTGTATTAATTGCTATACACAGCTTCACTTGTTAGTGAAATTATGTCCGACCTGTGTATAAAACTAAAGGGACTAAAAACATTTTGGCTGCTTGTATCTTACTACCCATACCCATAAAACAGAGCTTCAAATTTCTCAGTTTTTGTATGATCGTTTTTTTAGTCTCTTTCCACGCATCCTTAGCTGACACAAAAAACAATTCTTTCTAATCCATACTTTTAAGTACTGTAATTGATCATGTCCCCATAAATATAGGTATTTCTGAACCAACTCGTGTGGGGTAAATTGTTTACATCTACTGGCTTTCTTTTATCTTCATTAATTTCGTATCCAGAAAAGACTTAAAACTATCTCAAAATGTTCCCCAACACTGAAATATCCTTTTCTGGTTTTATCAGGTATAAAATAATACCATCTGCAAATAAAGCCAGCTTTTCTTTACTACCATACCAAATTTATCCTTGAATTTCTGGGTCCCTTATTTTCTTTGCCAATGGTTCTAAATATAATGTAAATAACAAAGGGGAAAGAGGACACCCCTACCTGGGTCCCCTGCTCAAACAAAATTTATCAGAGAGGAATTCACCCATTAATTTTTCCCTCTAATCTCTCATATATCCTCCTAATCCACCTTATAATTTTATCAGGGAATGCAAATGTTTCCATTACCATACTAATAAAATCCCAGCTTACTCTGTCAAATGTTTTCTCTACATCAAGACCCACCAACAACAGTGGTATTTGCTTACATTCTGCTTCCCTCTGGATTATCATTGTTTTATTAATTTTGTCAGATGTTTGATTCCCCACCACAAAACCACAGTGACCCATATATATCAATTTCAGCATCACTTTTGCCATTCTTTTAGCCATTCTAGACATAAATACTTTATAATCATGGTTTAGAATTGAAATGAGCCTATATACAGCTGGATTTAATGGGTCTTTACCATCTTTAGGTATTACAGCCACCATCGCTTTCTTCCAGGATGTTGGTGCTTCACCTCCTTTTAAAGTACCGTTGAACAAAACCTTCCAGATCTTTAATCAATTCTTTTCCCTTCTAGCTTCCATACATCCACAAGAATACCATCTATTCCTGAGGGGCTTTCCAATAGATTGGTTATATACCACCATTTTTATCTCATCTCCTCCTGTCTTAATTGTTAGTAATTGAGCCTCATCTACCTCTAACCTTGGCATATCTAATTCTTCTATAAACATTTCCATTTGCACCTTTTCTTGATTTCCACATTTTTCTGCTTTATACAGATTTTCATAACATTTTCAAAATATCCGTAGTGCCTCTACAGGATCTTTGGTTACCTTCCTTGTTATAGGCTCCCTAAGCTTAGTGACAACCCTTTCTATTTTCTGTTGCCCAATTCATTCTGCTTAAAGTTTTGGCATGCTATTGGATGCTTAACATCAGTCTTTCTAAACTCATGCACGTTATCAACAGCTGCTCCTCTTCCTCTTGTTCTGTGAGATTCCCCTATTCTGCAATACTTTAACCATAATCTTTGTCAGCCCCTCTAAATAATTCTTGTTACTTCTTAATCATATCTCTCCTTTATCTCCACTCTATTTTCAAACTTTAATTTTATCCCACTCCCTAAGTGCATTTTCAGAAGAAATTTCTATCTTCCTGAATAACTTCACAATAACCTCCACTACCCATTTCTTAAATTTCTCTCTTTTTAACAGATAGGTGGGAAAGTGCCAGTGTCTCACTTTTATTTCATTATACTGCTTTTTTATTTTAAATATTACTGGCACATGGTCTGAACTAGTTACTGGATGGGTATCGTAACTTTCAAATAAATTCCTGTGAAATATAATTTCTGTCTTCCCAGCCCAATTTTTGTACCTTAGGGAATAATATGTATATGTAAATTCACTCCAAACTCCTTCTACTGAATTCATATCTTCCATGTCAAATATTTTCATAAATTTCTCCAAAAAATCTACTCTCTTTTGTTATATTTTCCCTTCTGAGCTCCGAGGTACATTCTCACTGTTGTACACCAAATTCCACTCTCCACTTATATGTTATATTCCCTGCTAAAAGCTAATTTCTCCCAGAATTTTCTTAAGCTTCATTATAGTGGTTTTAGGGGAAATATAAATACATGCCAGTGTAATTCTCCTCCCTTGCCAGTAACCCCTTAGTACTAAAAATCTATCATTATCTTTTTTCCCTCTTCTATCACTATTAGAGCTCCTCTTACAATTAATATAAGTACTCCCCTATTCCTTTGTCCCACATATTCTACTAAATAACCATCCTGAAATCCTTTTTTTATCAAATTCACATGCTCAGTTCTTTCCAAATGAGTCTGATGTAGCATAACTATCTACACTTTTATATAGTTCACTAAACTTTCTTTTTGTACATATATGTCAGAACATATACATTTTAAAATAATACAGAAAGTATTGTCATTATGTTAAGAAGTTATTATTCCCACCTGCTGTAAAGTTTTTTTTAATGTCTGGTTTCAACATTTGTGTTACATGCACACACTAATGTTTGGCAAGTGGATCTTTTTATACACTTTTTTCTTGTCATATCTATGTGAACCTAAGTCACATCTTACAAAACCTTCTGTTTAAGTGGAAGCCCTCAAAAAAAAAAAAACTCCCCGCCAGAACACCCCTAAAACCTGGTAACGTAATACTAACACACAACACTATGTACATCTTCAAATACTGAAGTTTAACACTCCTAATAGGGACAACTGTCCCAGACTAACAGCCACACTCACAAAAATGAAGGTTATTCATGCTGACACATGGTTCAGCCTGTGCTTCAACTTCCACTAATGCGGTCTGTTTTTGTCTTATCTTTATTTCTCTCTCAGATTAGAGGAACACTTGAATGCTTTCAGAAAACATTATCTCCTAGCCATTGAAGGCAAGCCATTAAAATAAAGAAGTATTCTGTTTTTACTGTACCTTATCAGATTGTCTCCATAGAGACATGAGAACCAGACAAACTGTTGCCTCTGCTACAAGCACTCATTTATTTGGTAGTGGAAAACTTTTTATTTACTTGTTCCTCCTTAAAACTTGTTACTAGATCAAGCCAAGTGCCTTAATCCAGTTATTCTCCTATGCAAGAGTAAGAAAAAGCACATCAGCTTTCCTTGCATCATGCTCTTTGGTTCAGACTTTTCTTTCTTTCTTTCTATATTGCAGTGCTTACATTTATTTCTAGAGACGCTGCTTCCCTCTGACTGGGTGGAACATTGGGAATGTTCTTCACAATAGTGGGAGGAGCTAGGGAAAATTGTATGGTATAACCTCTGGATATGATTCTAATAGATAGCCAGGCTCTCTGATACAGAGACAAGTGTCATCCGACTGCCTCCAGAGGAGAACAACTCCTTTCAGGAGCACTGACAGGGCTTATCTGGAAAGAAATCTCCGAAGCCTTGGTTCTATGGGCCACCTCTGCCATGAGGGCAGTGTCTTCTATTCGAGTTTCTCTCTCTGCTCCTCGGAGAACTAAGTGTGCATTTTGAGAAGGACCATGTAATTTCTAAACCCAAAAGGTCTTTGAGGGGTTGAAAAATGGAGATCCATGGCAGACAGGGTCATTCTCTCTTGTTCACATCTGGACAACATGCCCTTAACCTTGGGGATGAACAGAGAAAATCCATCAAAAGGCACATTGATGAATGAAGACTTAAAGAGCTTCGCAAAATCCCATAAGTGCATCCAGGCATGTCTCCTGATGGCTATGCCTGAACCCACAGCCTGTGACGTACCTTCCCCAGCATGTGAAATCAACCTCATGTAAGCATTCAAGATGGATTAAAAGCTGGTGAGTTGTGAGGAAATTCTGTATCCATCCTCAGACAACGTGGTCCCAGAAAGAGATTTGGTAAGCTCCTTGATCAAATCTCTTTGGAGCCTTGTAAAATGAACCAAGTAATTCAGTGACCTGAGGGCAAAGGCAAAGGTTGCTAAAGCATATACACACTTCCCAAATCTGTGCAAAGCCATCAACTCTCTATTAGGGGATGGACAATTGAACTCTGCTCTGCCATTTCTTCCTTTGTGGTTGCAGCCACAACCATGGCATCAACTTAAACTCCCTTACCCCAGTGTGTGCAATCTTTAGGGGGAGCTAAAATTTGCCCAATCTTTTTGGTATTGGCTTATTAGTGTCTGGCTCCTTGCATGCCCACTGAGAGACCAGGTCAATGAACTCACTGGCCGGGGGTCACCCAAGAAGTAGTTGAGCCAGACCTGAATGCCTCCAGGAACAGAGATTCCTCCTGGGAAGTGGTGTTGAAGGACCAGCCACATTTTTGTTTTAAGAGCTCCAGGATTCTTGAAAGGAAATATATTCAGATGATGATCTGGGGGACCCCTCCCACTCATCAAAACAGTGTCTTGTGTGAAAAATTTCAGGGGGGGTTTCCAAGTTCCTCTTCTTACACATTCTCTTCTGAGGGGTTTCCTTAGTGAGGTGTTCTGAGGAAGTATCAGAAGAGATGACAATGTCCTGATGGATCTGCCAGACACTAGTTCAGGCTGGCTGTCCCAGCGGAAGGGGTGGACAAGGCAAGAACTGGATAAGGTAGGACTGTCTGATCCAAGGGGGGAAGGGATGTCTCTTCTCTAGCCAAGGAAAAAACCCTCTCTATAACCTCAGAGGCAGAACGTCAAAGGGCACAGAAGTCGATGGCGCTGGAGCCAGAATATCTCAGACAGTTGGATCTTGTAACCCCATCAGCACTCCATCCGAGGAGGGAGTTGGACCCGAGCTATGCAGTTCTAAGGCCTTGAGGGGAAATGACTGCTCCAATAGATTTGGAGATGAATCCAACCCTCTGGATCTAATGCCGATGCTTTGGCTCCAACAACCTTCCAGGTCTGAAAGGTTCAGTGCTGGTCATCTCATGGGAACCATTTGAGTCAAAGAACAGAACAGAAAGTCTTTGTATTCAATAAAGACACCCTCAGAGATCTCAGATCTGAGAGCTCCAAAACAGTGGATCAGACCGGATGAGGAGATATCAAGGGGGATGTGGACAAATGACAGCTTGTGGACCATGTAGGAGTCATAGCCAGGAGAACTCCCATCCAAATCTGTGCTCTGAGGAACTTCTTCATCATCCTATCCACATCGGCTTCTGAGAGGCTTCTGAAGATCTAAGAAAGTACGTGGCAGATGGGGGTCTGGAATGTCTTCTTGGAGATCTCTCCAAAAAAGGAGAAGGCAGCCTAGATGAAACTGTATCCAATGGATAAGAATTTTTTGTCCTTATGTAGGAGACTCCACTGAAGAAGCTGAAGAACAATCAGGAAATCTCTTACAGGACTTCTTTTCCTTTGACACAGAATCAAATTTGTTTTTGTTAGGCTTTTTTGGTAGGGGTCTGAGGCCCAGCAACTGAGAAAGTAGAGGTAAATGGAAGAAGACCACTTAACATTAACTTGTTTCTGCAATCTGTTAAAGCCCTGAAACTGAAACTACAGCAGATCGAGCACTCCACATCAAGGTGAGCAGAACCTAGGCAATACACGCATTCCATGTGGACATGGGAATTGGGAAGCTTGTGCCCACAGGTAAGGCTTTTTTTGAATTCTGTAGGTTTATCAGCCATGCCAAAACCATACAGCACTACAAGCAAAAAAAAATAGAGCACCATTAATCTCTGTAGAAGAAAAAATTAAAACAACTATGAAAATAGAAAGGATTTTTACTTTTTTTTTTGTTAGAAAAGGATAGAAAAGGGAGAGAAGGAGAAAAAACTACCACTAATGGTAGACAAAAATAATCCACACTGGAAAAAGTGATATCAACAATAGTATCGGTAATGGTAATGAAAAAATGGTAGCTCAAAGAGGGTCATAAAAAGGTAAGTTCAGCTTACAAATTATGAGAGGGAGGAAAAGAATCAGTAAAGTTGTTGTTGTCTTTTGGCTTTTTCCTGGTAAGAGGTCGTCACAGCGGAACTCCGGTCCACTAATGATTGGCAGTAGATTTTTATGAAATGCCGAGGTGCCAGCTCGACGCCCAACCTTCAATGAAGGAACACCCATTTACGTACGCATGTCTTTCGAACACTACCCAACTGCAGGGAGAACATGCAGACTCCACACAGAAGACACTCCCAAGCCAAGCCGAGAATCGAACAGGAGAACCTCTTGCTGTGAGGTAACAACGGTACCGCCGTACCGAATCAGTAAAGTACAAAAAAAAAACTGAAATCTAACTCATGAACTGACAAGAACTGAACTTAGAAAACTCCAATGAAATGCTTAAGAGCAAAGGGATCCACATCTGAAGCCAGTGGTGGCAAATGAGATCTGAGGTGAGTTAGGTTGATGGTGCATTATGGGTAAAGGGAGGAGCTCATTCTTGGAACCGATGATCTCGTAGAAGCAGCTGAGTTGGATCCAAACCCTATTAGTTGAGGTATGAAAAAAAAGGACATCATCAGATCAAAAGTTATGTACTCACCATAATGATTGATCTGTTTTGTCTGTTTCCATACTTCCTCAATGTATGGGTCTCAGATCTTATCTCAGATCTGGCTTTGGCCACTTCTAAGATTTGGATCTGGTGTTCAGTCTCCTCCCCTACCCATAATTTCTTATGAAAGTAGTAAGCTAGCTCAGATCGTCAAATAATCCAAAATTATATAATAAAGTTGTTGGCAAACAACTTAGCTAATGTAAACACTGGCTGGCTGAGAAAAGAGAGTGAAAGAGAAAAGACATAACATTAAGAAGCCAAGGCAAGATCAGTTAGAACCATCTTGGAATAGAAACATAAGAAAACTGTACAAACAAAAAATAAGGAGGGGGATGGTAGGAGGGTAGTTTGAAGAAGAAAGGAAACCCACAACACAAATATATCATTATGCTGAAAGGAGGGGGTGTTACTATCCTCTATAAAGAAGGGCTACAAATATCTATACAAGATCATGGTTCCTCTTTTGAAAACAATGCATAAATCATTAGCACCAAAGTTCAACTTAATCTCAACAAATCCCTAAATATAATATGTATCTACTTGCCCCCTGGTAACAACATCACCACTCTGGAAGGTATGCTTGCTGAACTCTCCACAAAAATTCCTCAAGAGACAATAATTCTTGGAGACTTTACTATAGACTGAAAGGACTGCTCTACTGAATCACCAACCTCCCATATTAACCTTAATGGCTTCTCACAAACAATTAACTCCCCAACCAGAATTAATAAACCCAATAACAAAGAATCCATCCTAGACTGGATTCTAATAAATAATCACCAACAACACTTTAATGTAGGGACCATTCTCTCACTTACATAATCAGGCAAAGGTCGAGCGCACACAACCCAACCATATATAAAACAATAAGAAGCAACAGAAACTTTAACCCCAATAACTTCCACGCTGAACTAAAAGAATGTGATTGGTCACAAATAAAATACCTCCCACTTGATGAAGCAACAAACTACTTTAACTCAAAATTCTTAACAATCCTTAACCACCATGCACCGAAGTGTTCCATCAAAATTAAATCTAAACCCGCCCCATGGCTTACAAAGAAAACCAGGCAGAAAATTCAACACAGAAATAAAGTTTGGGTACTATGGAGAACAAATAAAAACCTCGTAGACCAACAACAATTCAGGCAAAAAAGAAATGAGACTAAGAAAGCTATACTGGAAGATAAAAAAAACATTTACTTCCACCTCCAACTGACCAACCAAAATAATCCACAAAAGTTCTGAGCTAGCATAAACACACTACTCCAACCAGGCCAATCTGCAATACCACCCCCTATAGGATCAAATTCCAACAATCTAAAGCAAACTGCTAATGCTTTTAATACCTTCTTCACTGAGACCATCCAAACACTTGCTAATCAACTAACAGCCGATAGCTCTGCCCTTCCAACCAATACTACTCTCTCCCAACTCTAAACCTGCAACCTGTCCCAACTTCCCTCATCTGGAACCTCTTAAGTAAACTAAAACCAGCTACCTGCTGAATACCTGCAAAAGGCAGCCAAAGTCATAGCTTATCCTGTATCATTGTTGATAAATAGAGCCATACAAGAAAGCACTATTCCCACCATCTGGAAAATCTCCTACATTATCCACCTACACAAGAGTGGAAACTCCAGAGAATATTATATCGTCCCATAGCTCTACTTTCCCCATTAGCTAAAATAATGGAAAAGTGCATCGACAGACAGTTACTAGACCACCTACTCCAGAACAATTTACTGGTCAAATCTCAACATGGCTTCAGGCCTTTCCACAGTACAACAACTGCACTCCTATCCTTCTCTGACAGCATCAATAAAAACCCTAATAACAACCTTCTCTCTTCAGCACTTTTCATTGACCTTTCAAAAGCATTCGACATGGTCAGCCACCACTTACTTCTCAATATTCTAAAATCCTTCTCTCTGGATACAAAGACTATAAAATGGTTCCAGTCCTACCTTGATAATAGACAGCAGGCAGTGCTATGGGACAACAACCTCTCATCCCATCTCCCAGTTACCCTAGGTGTTCCTCAGGGCTCTATATTAGGTCCCCTCCTTTTCTCAATATTTATCAATGACCTCAACCTAGCTATTTCTTTAACTAACTGTGTACAATATGCAGATGATTCAACAATAATCTGCTCAGCTAAATCTCAATCTCAACTACGGACTCTAACTCAGTCAATGTTCAATAAAACAGAAAATTGGTTTCTACAACTCTGCCTCCTCTTGGAACCCCCCCCCCAAAAAAAAAAAAACTCATCCTCTTCACTCCTACCCATACATCACTCTCAATGAACTTTTCAGTCTTATCCAATAATGGTACACTCATATCTCCCGATCCAACAACGAAACTTCTAGGGGTAACCATTGATAACAACCTGAACTTTGAAACCCATATCAACAATACCATAAAAACTGTCAACAGGAAACCAGGCTTTCTCTATAGGATAAAACCCTTTCTCTTCCCACTAGCCAGAACCACTATTGCCTATTCCCACCTTATCTCCACACTTCTTTATGCTTCTTCCATATATACTAACTTGTCAAAAAATAACCTTAACAAGCTAGCCAATGCTTACAATAGCATTGCCATATTTGCTACTGCTTCCTCCTTTAGGACCCATCACTGCCATAATATGAAACAATTAGGCTGGTTAGAGCTTCTGAATGAGATTCACTTTAAACAACACACCATTGCGCACAAAACCCTTTTCCAACCTACCAAAACCCCAATACTTGCTAGTCTCATTACCCAATATAAGAACCTGTCAACTTTACGCTCATCTAATAAACTACTTGTATCAACATGTAAATCTAATAACTTGGCAGGAGATGCTCTGTTCTCAAATGCAGTTGGAAAGTATTGGAACCAACTCCCCCATGAACTTACACCACTGTCTTCATTTACACTTTTTAAACACACTCTGAAACTCTATCTTAAAACCCATTGGTTATGTCCCTGTACAAATCCAGACTAATCTCATACTATATTCCAAATACCTTCTCTTAAGACCTAATTCCTGCTCTATCTGTGTCTTTTTAGATCAAGGCCTATCCTTGGCAAAAACATATCTTATTCTACTGTCTTTCGGCTTTTCCCAGTTAGGGGTCACCACAGCGGAACTCCGGTCTGCTAATGATTGGCAGTAGATTTTTACATGCTGGCTTGCCAGGCCTAACGCACAACCTTCAACGAAGGAACACCCATTCACGCATGTCGACACACAGAAGACGCTGTAACTGAGAATCGAATGTGCAACGTCTAACTGAGGCGACAATGCTACCGCAGCACCACCACCGCAGTTAAAAACATATCTTATCCTAATAGAGATAATTTAAAGACCTAGTTAAATTCTTCTGCATATAATTCTAAAGCATCCTACCTAAGGCAGGCAAAGTACAGTTGTGTACACTTACCGTAAATGTAGATGTTCGAGTGTCTTCACTGTTGCAGTCATGACTGTAGGGTTCTCCCCTGCCAGCAGGCAGTCCTCGGTCAGCCAGAATCTCAAAGTCTGGGTCCGGCATCGGTTTTTGTATTAAGTTTTTTAAAAAAAGTTTTTTTTTTTTTTTTTTTAAAGTTTTTTTTAAAGTTTTTTTTAAAATGTTTCTTTAAAATGTTTTTGTGATTTGGATGACATATCATGTGATTTTGGCTGCATGTCATGTGATATATTTGGACCTATATATAAAGAGCTGGTTCTATGCATTGTTTTGTATTGAGAAAGGATTGTATCCGAAAGCTTTACTTATATAAAGTGTTTATCCAGTGGTTTCCTGCCTTGTTCTTTGCATTTTGGTTTCTGGCGTTTATTTTCTTCAATTCCTTGTCCTGCCTTTGGGAGACTGTTTTAAGGTCTACTTTGCAGCCTACTAGCTATCATGGCAGCTCCAACAAGCTCTCTTAAGTCTCTTATTAACATAGAGAAGAATCCCTTATTGGGCTATATTGAGCCCTTTAATTCTGCAAATATGGACTCTACAACCTCAAATACAGAAGGTACTGTGGAATATACTAAGACTTTGCAAATGCTAGAAAGAAAATTACATACTTTTAAGCGTCTGCAGTGGCAGCGCTTTTAGCTTTAGCATACATTGACAAGGGTATTGTTCCCAGGGGCTCAGAATTTTAAAATGCCCTCGTATGGGAACGCTTACCCTGATTTGTTAAAGAGATGGCAGCAGCTGAATATCAAACTCAGTATTGATTATATGTGTTTGATGAATGACTTTTTCACCAAAGTCGAAGAGGACCTTAAAAAGGAGATTTTTACCCTTGAAAGTACTCTACTTAACATGCCTGTGTTTACTGCCATGTTGGATGACTATCAGCGTATGATGGAAAGAATACACACACTTGATGGAAGGATGGAAGCGACCAAGAAGCGAAAGCTGTGGCGCGATATAAACGATTTTAATAAGGGTAATATCTTCTCTTGGCCTAAGGAGAACGTTGTTACTAAAACTAATGTCCAACCTAAGACACTGAATAAAAATACCCTTGATACTTTAGATGATTTTCATCAAATTGCACCTAATGCAGCTAGCTCGTCTGTCTCACTCGTAGAAGAACGCCCCCTGTCCCTGGAAGCTAATAGTTTGGTCCAGACGTCGTTACGTCAAGTAAATATGGAAACCAGTACTGAGGGAAGAAGTGCTACGTCGCAATCGATTGATGCATGCTCAGAACGCGTCTATGAAGAAAACACAGCAGTCAACACTTAACTTTACTTAACTTTTCTAATAAGCGCTTCCAGTTAGAGCGCCCAGAGACAGTTAAGGAACGTATATTGCAGCACAGAGGTTCCCCGGTGCTGCAGTCAGGTATGTCTAATAAAAGAAAAAGTGAGAGCCCTTTAGGACTGGGGAAACAGAGCCGCAAGTTATCCGAGGCACGTTGAATCTATCAGCGATAGAGTTAGATGACACTCATTATTCATTGTTTTCAAAGGGCCTGAATTTCATCCCTTGCTGTGAAGAAAATTTAGTATCAGCATTAACTGATTTAAAAATCTTCTCCAGACTTTTAAATTTAAAACTGCTATTTGGTGGTTCTGAAGCTACTGGGGGGGGGGGGTAACAAACGACGTAGTACATTTGTACCCACCAGTACTCCAGTGGTTAAAGCATTTCATGATATTTGTGAAATTCATATCAGGCAGTTATTTAATCCATCTACCAGAAAGAAAAAAAGATTTAATTTAAATTATGGTGAATTTAAGGCTTTGAAGAGCTTACAGTCCTGTAAAGATATAATTATAAAACAGGCTGATAAAGGAGGTGCTGTGGTTCTTATGAACTGAGTTGATTATATGGATTCTATGTTTAAGTTACTACAAGACACTAAAGCTTTTAAATGCATTACCAGTTTTGATGTGAAAAAAAGTGTTGCATATGTAAACATGGTTGTGTATGATTTGCAATTGAGTGGTGATATAGATCTTGAGTTATTTAACTATCTCACTGTTACTTGTCCAGTTATACCACATCTCTATGGTCTCCCCAAAATTCATAAATCTAAGCTAGATCCACCTATGAGACCTATTGTCTCTGGTGCGGGTTGGGTTACAGAACCCATCTCGATTTATCTACATGGGCAACTGCTTCCATACCTGGCTAAATGTGATTCTATCATTAAAGATAACTTTGATTTATTACAGAAATTAAGGGGATGGATGGATAAAGAAAAAGCTTCTTTAGTCAACAATAAGTATCTTTTAGTTTCTTTGGACATTGTATCACTCTTCACCGTTATTCCTAATGATATAGGCCTGGAGCTTTTAAGAGAATTGTTGTGGACACATACATGTGATAATCCCAACAAAGTTGAAATTATCTGCAGCCTTATGGATGTTACATTGAAAACAACATCTTCCTTTTAATGGCTCCACATATTTACAACTTACAGGGGTGGCTATGGGTACCTCTGTAGCCAATACTTATGCCAACCTGATACTGTATCAGTGGGAAAGAACGCATTTGTTTGGTGATGGGAACCCATTTAAAAGTAATATCACATTTTTTCAACGCTTTATAGATGACTGCCTCCTACTTTGGAAAGGTAGCCATGAGGATCTTGAAAAATTTCTGGAATATCTAAACTCTGCATCTACTTTTCTAAAGTTTAAGATGACAGTATCTGAAACTTCTATTACATTTTTGGATTTGAAGTTAGATCTTGCTGGAGATGCACTACAAACTAGTATCTTAAGGAAAGAAGTTTGTTCAGGTAGATACACTTATGCCACAAGCATGCATGCACCTCACATATTTAGAAGTACTGTTAAATCTCAGTTCTGTAGACTCAGTAGGCTTAATACCGATGATGATTGCTTTGAAGTACAATTAAATGAGATGGTTAATGATTTTTTGCTTAGTGGGTATGATAGATCTCTACTTTATGAACAGGTCATTAAGATTAGGGAAGATAGGCGGACTTTATTTAAACCAGTTTTGTATGAGGATGTTGTTAGTATTGACTCTAGGTGCAAACAAACATCTGTAGCACCTATTAGATATGTAACTACATATAATTTAAGGACACCCGCTGTTAGAAAAATTATATCTGATAATTGGGTCATCTTGATGGCATCAGATGAACTAAGAAGTTTATTGGGACCTAAACCCAATTTCTCTTATAAGAATATGAGGACCCTTAAGAGTTCACTATGCTACAAGGACTTTGAGAGGACTACACCTGTATCTACTATAGTGAAATATGGTACTCACAAATGTCACAACTGTTCTTGTTGTGATGACATTTGTAGTACAGAAAATGATACGTTTGTGCATCCTATCAATGGTAGGACATTTAGTTTTAGAGTAGCAGGTACATGTATTACTACTCATGTGGTTTACTTGGCTACCTGCCAGGCATGTAATGCTTTCTATGTAGGCAAAACTACCCGCAGGCTTAAGGACAGGATGACTGAACATAAGTCAGATATTAGGAGATGCTATGACAGGAATGCACTATTCAAACATATAGAGGAATTTGGTCAGCAGCATTTTTTAGGTTTAGAATTATTGACCACGTTACACCTACACCTAGGGGAGGGGACCTAAATAATCACTTAGAAATTAAAGAATATGAATGGATCTTGAGACTTATGAGTGATTCAAAACCAGGCTTGAATAGCCAAGTCAGTCTCAAACCTATTTTAGTTAAATTAAGTAGAGCTAATCTCTCTTAGCCTGAAGTTTTATCTAAATATATATATATTTTTTAAAGTTTTATTAAAGTATTTCAAGTTTTTGTATTAAGTTTTTTAAAAAAGTTTTTTTTTTTTTTTTTTTTTTTTTTTTAAATGTTTCTTTAAAATGTTTTTGTGATTTGGATGACATATCATGTGATTTTGGCTGCATGTCATGTGATATATTTGGACCTATATATAAAGAGCTGGTTCTATGCATTGTTTTGTATTGAGAAAGGATTGTATCCGAAAGCTTTACTTATATAAAGTGTTTATCCAGTGGTTTCCTGCCTTGTTCTTTGCATTTTGGTTTCTGGCGTTTATTTTCTTCAATTGCTAGAATTATTACCATAGAATAAAGAATTAAACTTTAATGTTGAAAGGATTTTTAAGGAGACCACTTTTGTAGTACTTGAAATAACAAAAAATGACCTGAAATTCTCTTCCCGTTCAACCAGAAAACCAAAGGAACAGGGTTGGAGGGATGGAATCTGAGGACAGATGAAACAATTGACAATACAGATGGAACATTATGGTGAGTACATAACTTCTTTATCTAATATTGTCAATTTTTCATTTCATCTTCTCATATGGGACTGAGTGTCCTCAGCTACCTTTACCCCGGGTGGATTCACAGGAGGATGTTTTTCTCAGAACCATCAAATCAAAGGAGGCTCTTCCCCTGGAGACCAAATCTAACTTGTAATGAGTGATAAAGGTATGATGGTTTGCCCACGTGGCTGTTGCAGAAATATCATCCATGCAGGCATTTGTCTGGAAGACTGCAGATGTGGCCATGGCTCTGGGTGAGTGAGCTTGAACAGATTTGGAAGGATTTATTCCTTTTCAGGTGTAAATAAAAGAAATGCAATGAGAAATCCATTTCAATAAGGTAACTTTGGATACTGGGAGGCCTTTTCTATGGCCAGCAAAGGCAATAAACAATAGAGCTGCTTTCTGAAACTCTTTACTCCTATGCAGATAGAAACAGAATTGTCTAAGAACATCTAGTAAATGTAGAACTTATTCACCTTTATTGCGGAGGTTATGAAAGAAAACAGGCAAATATATGGTTTGATTAATATTTGTTTGTGAAACGACTTTGGACAAAAAGGAGGGGTTAGTACACAAAGAGACTCTGTCTTTATGAAAAATCAAATATGGAGCCTGGGAAGATAGTGCTTGAATTTCTAATATTCTTCTCACAGATGTGATAGCCACCAAAAAGATAGTTTTCCAAGATAGAAACTTAATATTACAAGTCACTGCAGGTTCAAATGGCATTTGAACAATCAAATATATACCAGATTACGGTCCCAAGGGGGACAAGGATCCTTATGGGGAGGCCTTAACAAAAGGATCACTTTAAGAAGGCTTTGCAAAGTTGTGGGAAATGAGAGAGAATTTATTCATCCCAATGTGAAAAAATGAAATGGCTGCTAATTGCACCTTAATAGTAGAATCAGCTGCTCAAGTATTGAAAAGGTGGGCTAAAAATTCTAGAAAAGAGTGAATAGGGGTCATGAGTGTGTCCACATTCTGTTGTTGAGCCCAAATTACAGACCTCTTCCATATACTCCTAGCATAGTTTTTGAGTGGATGACTTATGAGAGGACATGAAAATATGATGGACCAGCAAGGAGAGCATAGGTTGTCTGGCAATCAATGGAACTGGAGGAAGCAACCCATCAGTTTGAGGTTGTGAAGGTTGGGATGAAGCATTCCTGTCAGATGTGACAGAAGGTCTGGAAAGGGTTCCAGAATCCAGGGTTCCATCTGTAGACAAGGCCAGAAGAAAGGAAACCAGATTTGCTGAGGCCAGTACAGGGCAATGAGGATTATTGTTCTCTTCAAATTGTTGGCTTTCTGAAGGAATTTGGGAATCAAGGGGATGGGGTGAAAGGCGTATAATAGATCGGGAGGACAATCGTGCATTACAGCATCCCTCGGCGACTTCCCTGATGGGGGGATTAAGGTGAAGTAGCTGCTGCATTTGTTGTTTAGGGGAGAAGCAAAGAGATTGCAGAAAGGCTGTCTCCGCTACCTTCTGTTTGAGGGACCACTTGTGATGCATGACAATGGCTCTGCTCAACTTGTCCGCTATGACTTTAGACTTTCCCCAGAATGTGCATTGCTATAAGAAGGCGGCTGGATGAGATCATCCACTGCTACACTCTAACAGCTTCTCACCACAGAGGATATGATCTGGTTCTTCCTTGATTGTTTATGTACCAGACCAGTGACATGTTGTCTGATTGAATCACTACCATTCCCAGAGGAAGAGTAAGTCTGAAATGCCTGCAACACTAGAAGTACTGCCCTCATCTCCAGGATGTTTATATGGAGTTTGGGCTCATCTGCAGACCAGGTTCCTTGGAACATCTTCCCCAGATAATGCCTTCCCACCCTATCTGGGAAGCAGCCATGGTCACTGTCGCCTGTGGTTGAGGGGGGATAAAGGGTCGGCCTTGCGTTAACTGTTCTGACTGAATCCACCATGAAAGATTCCTTTTGCATGTGTCAGTTATAAGAATTTGGTGAGACATTGGTTAGTGGATAACTGATCACTGGGCAGCTAGAAGCGATTGCAGTATCCACATGTGAAATCTGGCTAGCGGAACTAACACTATCACTGTGGCCATTGATCTTAAAGCCTGTAGGACATGGTGAGTGGCTACCTTCATGTTTCTGATTAATCTGTATGCTTATCATCTGATTGGTAACACTCCGGAGGAAGGAAGTTCACAATCATTTGAATGGTGCTCCTATGAACGCTAGTGTTTGAGAAGATTCCAGATATGATTTCTGGTAATTTATGGTTATGCCTAGTACAGTACAGATTTGAAGAACAGAGTCTCTTGTGCAGATAGGTAGATGCCTGGTTGGGGTGGATAATGAGCCAGTCATCTAAATATGGAAACACCCAGAGTCATTGTCATCTCAGGTGAGCTCAACCACTGTCATGCATTTGGTGAACACTCTGGGGCAGTAGTCAGACCAAAGGGCAGTGCTCTGAACTAGAAATGATTGGCTGCCAGCCAGAAGAGTATGTAACCTCTGGAGCATCTGCCCATTTTTATATGATAGTACACATCTTGAAGATCTATAGAGCACATCCAATGATCCTGTTCCAGGAAAAGGAAGTATGGACTGCACCATGACCATTCATAGTTTCAATGTCAAGCTGACTTGTTCAATCTGCTGAGATCCAGGATTGGTCTCCAGTCCCATGTTTTCTTTGGATTCAAAAAAACCCTTGAGTAAGTTCTAAATCCTCTCTGATCTCAGGGGACCTCTTTCAGGACTCTTTTTTTCCAACAGTTTTTGAATGTGAATGACTGCCTGATCCTTTCGACTGGGTGGAACATCTGGGATTTTCTTGCTGGGGGAGGGTTGTTGAGAAAAGGGAATTTGGTAACCCTTGGATATTATCCCCTGCACTCACATATTAGAAGTTATCTTTTTTACCAGGCTTTCCAGTGCAGGGATAGTTCACCCCTGATTGCCTCCAGAGGTGGGCAGTCAAGCCTCCTTTCAGGAGCGCTGAAAGGGTTTCCCAAAGAAAGACTCCCAGGACTCTTAGTTCTGCAGACCTCCTCTGTCGCGAGGGTGGCATCTTCCATTAATCCCCCCCCCCCCACTGCCTCTGGGGGAAAACTCTTCACACGTATCTTGGTAGGACCCCTGAGACTTCCTGAATCACATTTTCCACTACCTCTCTGACCTTTATGTTCTCTGAGGAGCTGAAAAATGTATGCCCATGGAAGAAAGAATTTTACCTTCCATCTCACAGCTGGATACCGTATCTTTGATTTTGGGACCAAAAAGTGAAGTGCCGTCAAACAGTGCATTGATGAATGAAGACTTAAAAGTCTCCACAAAATCACATAAGTGCATTCAGGCATGCCTCCTCATAGAGATGCCAGAACCCATCACTCTACTCAATCCTTTGGCTGCATATGCGATGAGTTTCATGGAAGAGTTAGCTACAGAATGTAGGGTGGCTAACTGGGAAGCTACCTTCTCTCTTGCTCCCTCAGCTACTGCTCCTTCAAGGGTATCTGACAGCTCCTTGACCAGATACCTTTGCAACCTGGTGAAATGAGAAAGATAATTCAGCAACCACAAGGCAAAGGTCACTGAAGAAACCACTCACTTCCCACAGCTATCCATCATCCTAGAATCCCTATTAGCAGGATGAATAGTTGAACTCTCCTCAGAAAGTTCCTTCTTGGTTGCCATCGTCATGGCATCTACTGCAACCCCTTTCATCCAGAAGGCCTTGTCAGATGGGGAGGTGATTATTTTATTTGTCTCTGGGGAACAGGTTTGATGAAATCCGTGGTCTCCTACGCCTGCTGAGAGATCAAATCTATGTGCTGATTGGAAGGCAGATTCACCCAGGAGGTAGATGTACAGGACCCAAAGACTGCCAGGTACACAGACTCCTCAAGTGAAAGATTACTGAACTGCCAGCTACCTCTGCGTTTCAGGATCTCCAGAATCTCCAAAAAGGAAACATCCTCAGAAGGTGACCATTGAGATCCTTCTCCCTCATCAAGGTCAGTGTCTTTTGTGGCCAACTCCTCCATGGTGTCCAAATGCTTCCTCTTGCAAAGTCTCTTCCTAGGGACCTCTTCAGTGGGGTAAGTTTAGGGAGGTCTCAGAAGAGGCAGGGGTACCTGGATGGGTATCATGGCACCTGAGGTCCCACTGTCCCTGTGGAACATCCTGGTCAGAAGAAGAATGCAGGGTACCTTGATGGACTTGAGGATCCAAGGGGGCAGGTGAGCTTCTAGATGCAGTAACAGCTATAGCCCTTCTTCAGAGCCCCAAAGGCTGACTGGTCCTGAATGGAGGAGGACACTGGCTCTGACAAGTCATGCTTTCAGGATGGGGTTTCCTCCAGTCCAGAAGACAGCTCGCCAGGTGTAGAAGCCGGAGCCAAGCTCACCTGTGACGACGCCTTGAGGCACACTGACTGCTCCGAAGACCTGGGAGTCAATTGCACATGAGGTTCACGAGGTTGACTGCGGCTGTGGCAACTCTCTGGCTCTGAAAAGGCCAAAGAGCTCTAAGCAAAGGTCTGATCTGAGGAAGAGAACATCTTCAGATCACAGCTGAAAGGCACTGGGAATATCACATCCAATTACTCCAAAACTTGCCCTGAAGTCAGAGAGGGGGAGGGGGAGTAGATGGTTTGGACAGACCTGGAACCACATGGGTTGAGCCAGAGGGGGACTTAGTGAAGCCCTGTTCCCACAAAATCTTCTGCCCCATCCATTCCACTTCTTCAGTAAGGCTCCTGGTTGAATGAGAATAGGATGCTGATGGGGATTTTGGTCTAGATAAGAATGGAGACGGTACCCTCAATGGAACGGGATCAAATGTTGGGGAGTACCGAGTCCTTGGAGTGTCAATATTGGCTTGAATGGAGTTGTTGTTGCATATAATATCAATGGATCCAATCTATCCTTACTCGACAGAATAAGAATTGAAGAAGCCAAATCCAATCCAGTAGTGATCGGCGACAAAGGCTGCGACCGAGTCACAGAATCCACAGATTTGGGATATTTTGATGTTTTAGCTTTTGGCTCTGAAGGGTCTATCAGAGCCAAGGAAGGCCTCTTCTTTCCTCTGTCACCAGATTTTGAGGAAAGGAAGAACCAGGGCTCGAATGACCCGATTCAGTTTTGAATGAAAATCCAGATTTAGCCTGATTGCCAGAAATAGCCTCCTCAAAGGCAGATGGCAGCATATCCCTCAAAATGAGCTTATTTTTTCTCTCAACCAAAGCTCGGTGGTTGAAAGAATGGCAGATCACACAATCTTTTTAGAAATGAAGGAGCCCAAGACAATAAATACACAGGGAGTCAGAGTCCCTAAAATGAATCTTATGACTGCACTTTGTGCATTTTTTGAATCATGCAGGTTTATCTTACATCTCTGCCACACTGTAAAAAATGTGGACAGAGAAAACACTCACACTGACACATACACACTTAAAAGAGCAAAAACAGGGGAAAAAAGAAGCCAGTTTTTTTTGTATATACATAAATCTAGATGGAACAAGAAAAAGGGGGACTACTTATGATAGTAGTTAAAGGAATACCTTAAAGGTAAAAGGGAAGGGGAGTAACCTATAAAAATGGTTAATTAGTGGGAAAGGCAGAGAGAGAGAAAAACAGAAAATGATAGTAACCTAATAAAAAGCAGTTACTGTTAAAGAAAGGTTTTTTGAACAAGGAGGAAATAGAAAATGACTAAATACAGTAACAAGACATAGAAATGAGACTACAAAAGGAAATATTATAACAATGCAACCTGATAATCCAAGAGCTAGCTGATGGGTCCACGTCTTTGCAAAGCAGAAAACGAGATCTGAGGTAACAGGGAGAGATGCATTGTGGGCAAGGGGAGGTATCCAAGAGCTTTTTGGTTGCTAAGAGCTTTCCCATATGTGAAGACCAGATGAAAAATTGACAATATCAGATAGAGCCAATTCCCTCAGACTGCTCATATGACAAAGCATACATTTCCACAGATATGCCCAGTAATTCAGAAGTCTAAAGTGAAAAAAGAATAGTGGAAAAAGAAAACATTCTCTTTCCTCTGTAGTCCAACACCTTGCCTTCTTTGTCACCAGGAGAATGATTTGTGTTAAAGACCAATCTGTTGCAAACAAGAGATGCAGCTGAAATGGTAGCTGAGTCAGATCTAAGATGAGAGAAAAGAAAGAACTTGAGGTACTTTAACCAGTTTATCTGATTTTTTTTTTTATGGACCACTGTCTGAGTATCATGATTGATTACAGGTAACATTCAACACATTCCCCAAGTACCCCAGTATAGAAGGAATGGAAGAAGAATAAGGTGCATCCATTTGTAACATACCATAGTGTCTCCTCACCAAAAAATACCTTATTCATCCTGGCTATAGTCTCATTAAAAAAAGTTCCTACACAAAAGGATAAAAAATAATCTTTTCCTCACAATCAGAGAGCTGGGCTTGGGAATGTGAAGGAGAAGCCTTATCTGTCATAGAATCATCAGAACTGGTTTCCTCAGAAATTACTTTGCCAGGGATGCCTGCCTACAATGGCTGCTGTGTATCAGTATTCATTGCCTGTAATGCCTGCCTTCCAAGGCAAAAAAAATGATCTTTTTTAACAGTCATTACTTCTTCAGATGAACAATGTTTACTTTTTGTTTTTTATGAATAGTGTTCCAATAGAAGACAACTGATTTGAAAGAGGGACATCTATCCAGTCTAATGATGTCTTATCCCAGTTACTCCAAGAATGATCTCCTGGAGGGTCTCTCAGACCTAGAAAGCTAGTTTTCCATGCTCATATCAGATACTAGAAAAAGCAAAGAGGATGTGGGTGATCCCCATTTCATGATGGTTGAAAGATCTACAACAAAGGGAACTAAAGACGTGAGTGAGTAGTCTGAGGAACAACCTATGGCCATTGCAGGTTTACCCACTGTTGGCCGAGGCATAAACTGAGTTCACAATGACAAGAACTTCTTAGTAAGTGATATATTTCTTTCTAGGTACAGTGGGAGAGAAACCAGAAGGACCAATCTAAGTATCCACACTGTAGCTAAGGAAGAGGACCCAAAGGCGTTAAGCATTACTTGAGCAAACTGGTCGAAAGGTAAGTTGTTGCATTGTGCTCACAAGGATCACACTGACACTCTGCACTTTCCACAGTCCCTTTATCAGAAAAGAAGCATAAGCAGATCACATATTCCCTATCAGTACCTTCAAACACTCAAAAACACTCTCAGAGAAAACAATATGTCAGTTAAGTTGTCACAAAGTGACCACAAACATTACACCGACACAAATACGTTCCTGCCCATTCACAAGTAAATTTTTTTGTCCCCCAAAAATCTAAGTTTATCCAAGTAGTATATATTTTCCTCAGAAAAATACCCCCAAATGCATTAACAGACACCTCAAATTAAAAATAGCTGTCTCTAGCAGGAAACTTCCAATATTGCAAAAAATATCATGTTTCTTAAAGGGGAAATACCACTTTAATCTTTGCATACTGGTCACACATTAAATTCTTGGCAGGATATATCCCATACAGCTTTATACTACTGCAATGATGACTTAAGGATGGATATCTGTACATTTCACAGAATACTAATTGTAAATCTGTATGAATACATGCTTAAAAAAGACAGTTATACCATCTCTCAGATGAATGCAGCCAATATTTACATATTTCTAGACAAATGCAAACAGTACACTGTCCAGACAACATTATAACTAGCAATGTCATACTACAGTATGTTTGTGCTGTGTAAGCTTAGGGCTAACACTGTAAATGTTTCATATTCAAGTCTCAGTTGGGCCATCTGTTACAATGACTAATGGTGGCTTTATTGTCGAGAGGCAAGGCACATGAATGTAAAACAGGACCACAAAAGAGCATTACCTGTTTTAACATGGATCAAGAACTCCATACCTTTCCCTTCACAAGTGTTAAAGCTGACTTTCTAACAAAGCAGATGTAGAAATGACACATCATATGAAAACTATCAAGGCAAGTTTATCAAATTAGTAGATATTTTGGTAAACATGTCATTCCAGAAAAAGAAGTTATGTACTTACCATAACGTTCCATGCGAGTTGTATATCTCGCCTTTTTGTTCTTACAAATGGGTTCGGAGCCAATCCCTCGGCTCTGAGTCAGCTGCTTTCCAAGCTGAAACTCTCAGAGAAGCTCGAGACCTAGTGGATATCCCATGATTCCCTGCTGTAACTCCCCAGATCTAGCAAGCTGCAACGCAGGAAACCAAGGAAACCAAGGAAAGGTAACAAACCCCTGAATCGTTAATTCCAGCATAAAACAGGAATAGAGAAAGGAGGCAACCTGCCCAAGGATAGGCTGATTTAAAAAAGACCAAACTGACCAAACTGACCTCCCTGCTAAGGCAACCATCACTCTCCACGGAGGGGGACGGAGGGCGGGATTGTAAGAACAAAAAGGCAAGATGTACAACTCACATGGAACGTTATGGTAAGTACATAACTTCTTTATGTGAAGTTGTACTATCTCGCCGTTTTGTTCTTACAAATGGGTAGTGTCCCAAACACCCTAATCCTGGGTGGCTCACGGGAGTACATTCCTGAGCACAGTGGAACCAAAGGAGGCCCCGTCCCTGGAAGCCTTGTCCACTTTATAGTGAGTGATGAATGTGTGAGGCTTAGACCATGTGGCAGCTGCACAGATAACATCTAAAGGCAAATGGGCAGCATACGCCAAGGATGTAGACACCGCCCGGGTAGAATGGGCTTTAACGTCAGAGGACAATGACTGATTGGTAGACGCGTAAACTAATTTGATACAGTTAGCCAGCCATCTGGATAAAGTGGTTTTTGAAACTGCATGTCCCTTCCTGTTATCAGCGAATGAAACAAACAGCTGTTCAGTCTGTCTGAAATCCTTCATATGGTCAAGGTAGAACCTTAGCTGCCGGTGTACGTCAAGCTTATGCAACATATATTCTAGTTTGTTGGTGTGATGTCTGAAGAAGGTAGGAAGTTCGATGGATTGATTTATGTTGCTCTCTGAGCACACTTTTGGAAGGAAAGTGGGGTTAGTCCTAAGAGAAACTCTGTCTGGGTGAAAAATTAAATATGGTGGTCTGGAGGACAATGCCTGCAGTTCAGACACTCTACGTGTGGAAGTAATGGCTACCAAGAAAATAGTCTTCCACGAAAGGAATTTCAGATGGCATGAAGAGGCTGGTTCGAACGGGGAAAGCATCAATTGTGATAATATGAGATTTAAATTCCAGGGAGAAATAGGGTGTCTAACCGGTGGTCTGAGGTGATGGGTTCCTTTTAGAAACGCTTTACAAAGCCTATGCGCCATAATGTTAGATCCATCACATCCTACATGAAAGTTTGAGATAGCAGTCAATTGTACTCTTATGGTGGCAGCTGCTGAGCCCTTACTGAATAAAGAGGATAAAAACTCCAGAATGATATGAAGTGGCGCCACAAATGGATCAATGTTGTAGCGAGCAACCCAATGTATGAATCGTTTCCACTTACTATTGTACAATTTCCTGGTAGACAGTTTGTGAGAGGAAACTATGATATGCTGTATGGCAGGGGACAAATCAGTAGACCTGGCTAAAGTGGGAATTGGAGCAGCCAAGCTGTCAGATTTAGGGAGAGAAGGGAAGGATGAAGAACTCCCAACGAATGGGTCAGCAGGTCCGGCACTGGATCCAGGGTCCATGGTTCTTCCAGTTGATATTTCTGCAAAAAGGGGAACCAAATTTGTCGAGGCCAAGACAGGGCTATCAATATAACTGTCCTTCCTAGACTTTTGGCTTTCTGAATAAATCTGGGAATTAAGGGGATCGGTGGAAAGGCATAAAGGAGACCCGGGGGCCAATCGTGCACGAGTGCGTCCCTTGGTTTGTTCCCCGGTGGGGGATAAAGGGAAAAGTAGCTGCTGCATTTGGCATTCATTGGGGATGCAAACAGGTCACAGCAAGGCCGGCCCCATTGGAGGAAGATCTGTTCCGCCACACTCTGTTTTAGAGACCACTCGTGAGGCAGCAGCATAGCCCTGCTTAAACTATCGGCTATCACATTGGAAGATCCCGGGATGTGCATTGCTGTCAGAAAGCGTCCGGTGGATACACCCCACTGCCATATTCTCAGGGCCTCACGGCATAGAGGATAGGACTTGGTTCCTCCTTGTTTGCTGATATACCAGACTACCGACATGTTGCCTGTCTGGATGGCAATCGTACCTAGAGGTAGAGAGTTGTGAAAGTGCTGCAACACTAGGAACACTGCTCATCTCCAGGACATTGATATGCAAATGAGTCTCCATAACCGACCAAGTGCCTTGGATAGTGTTTCCCTGAAAAAGCCCCCCCACACCCTATCAGGGAAGCATCCATGGTCACTGTGGCTGCGGGCTGGGGAAGAACAAAGGGACGACCGATTGTCACATGGTCGTTGATTAATATTTCTTGCAAAGAGTTGTCAATCGAATCTCGTATGATAAAGGTAGACTCTGGTAGGACCATTGAGCGAAAAGAAGCCATTGTGATATCCGCATGTGCATTCGGCCTAAAGGAACAGCTATCAAGGCCGCTGCCATTGTGCCCAGCAGTTGTAATATCTGTGATGCCAGTGCTTTGTCGAGAACTAGAAGGCTGGATAACTGATCCCTCAATGAGACAATTCTGGATTGAGGCAACTTGATTTTTTCGTTGATGGTGTCTATTTCTGCTCCTAAGAAGGTAATATGCTGCAAGGGCAATAATGCAGATTTCTCAAAATTTAGAGTGATACCTAAATGAGAACAAAGATGTATTAAGTAATCTCTTGACCGCAGAAGTTGATACTTGGTGGTGGCGGTAAGGAGCCAGTCGTCCAGATAAGGAAACACTCGGAATCCTAGTAGTCTCAGATGAGCCGTAACCACCGCCATGCATTTGGTGAACACCCTGGGGGCTGTGGTGAGACCAAAAGGCAGGGCTCTGAATTGGTAATGACTGGCTCCCAGCCGAAAACGCAGATGATCTCTGGATGCTCTGTCCATTTTGATATGGTAGTATGCATCCTTGAGATCTATAGAGCACATCCATTCCCCCTTTGACAAAAAAGGGAGGATTGATTGCAGCGTGACCATCCAGAACTTCTCCTTCTTTACAAAGGCGTTGAGCCTGCTGAGGTCCAGAATGGGCCTCCAGTCCCCCATCTTCTTTGGCACTAAAAAGAACCTTGAGTAAGTTCCGAATCCTCTTTGGTCTGCCAGGACTGGCTGGATGACTCTTTTGTCTAGAAGATTTTGAATCTCTATCTCTGCTAGTCTTCTCAGACTAGGTGGAACATCTGGACTTTTTGCAAATACAGGGGGATTTTTTATAAAGGGAATATGGTAACCTCTGGTAATAATGCTTTTCACCCAGGAATCTGTTGTGATGTTTAGCCAGGCATTTGGGTGTAAAGCTAAGCGACCCCCGACTGTCTCCAGAGTAGAACAGCCGGGCTTCCCTTCAGGAACGCTGATAGGGTTTGCCGGAGAACTGGTCCCTGTCACCCTGGTTTTGCAGACCACCTCTGCTGATTGGACGGAGTCTTCCATTTTGACTTCTTCCTCTGCCTCTGGAGGAGGTATCTATAGGTGTGTTTTGGAAAGCTTCCTGAGGTTTCCGGAACCACATTTTCCCACTTCGTTGCCCTTTGGGGTACGGTCTGGTTGGGGTGGTAAAACGGACTCCGACGGCAGACAGAGTCTTTCCTTCTTGCTCACACCTCATAAGTGTCTCCTTAACTTTTGGACCGAACAAGGCCAATCCATCAAAAGGGGTGTTTACAAATGAAGACTTAAAGGCTTCCGCGAAGGAGCACAAGTGCATCCAGGATTGTCTCCTAAGAGCTATCGCTGAACCCGCCGCTCTACTCGAACCTTCGGCAGCATATGAAATGAGCCGCATGGATGAGCTGACTATGGAATTTAGGGTGTTGAGTTGTGCATTCACCTTGTCAGAGATTGTGTCAGCTACATTACCCTGAAGGGTGTCTCCTAGTTCTTTGAGGAGATCTCGTTGAAGACGTATGAAATGAGTTAGGTAGTTTAGCGATCTCATGGAAAATGTTGCCTAACTGAAAATGCATTTTCCATATCTGTCCATAGTCCTGGAATCTTTATTAGGAGGATGGACAGTAGAAGAAGATTCCGACATCTCTTTATTATTGGCCACCGCCACCACCATAGTATCTACCGGAACTCCTTTTGTTAAGAAGGACTTGTCTGATGGTGCAGTAATGAACTTATTAGGCCTCTGAGGGACAGGTTCCATGGTGTCAGGAGATTCCCACGCCCTTCGAGCAACTAGTTCCATTAGTTCATCGAAGGGCGGAGTAACCCAAGAGGTGAATGGTTGAGATCCAAAGGCCTTCAGGAGAACTGACTCATCCTCAGTAGGGGCAAGGGACTGCCAATCCCCTCTCTGTTTCAGGATTTCTAAAATGTCTGAAAATGAGACATCTTCCGAGGGGGATAGTGGGGACCCTTCTGATTCCTCCAAGTTGGTATCTGATGTAAGAGATTCCTGAGGGGAATCTAAGTGCCTCCTCTTGCACAGTTTCTTCCTAGGCACTTCTTCGGTGGGAGCTTCAGCAGAAGTATCTAGGGAGGAGGGGTTACCCGAAGGAGATTCCTGAGGCCCTAGATCTCGACGCTTAGAAGGGATCTGAGGAGAAGAGGCAGAACGAGGCCCTTTGGGGTAGAGGTGAAGACAGATCCGAGGAAGTAGTGGTCTTAGCAGACAAGACCTTCCTCATGGCATTGAAGGTGCCAGAATCCCGATTCGAAGGATCGATTGGCTCCAAAGAGATCGGTCGATCGCTCCGAACCGAGACCCCACACTCCAAACCAAAGGACGGGGCAGAGGACATCTGTGCCGAAGTACCAAGCGGTAGAGTCAGAACCGAAGTGTCGGTTCGACTCTCACAACCGGAGTCGACGAGTGACTGTCGGTCCCGAGGTTCTTCCATCGGTACCAAAGAAACCAAGGTTGATAGAGCCAAGGGAAGAGGATCGAACCTCGGCTCCAAAGGGTCTACTAGCATCGGTTCCATCAGCACTGGCTCCGAAGATTCGATGGGTTTCGGTGGAGGAGGAACGGAGGAAACAAGAGGCAAATTCGGCTCTGAAGTCACTTGACTCGAAGCAGATAACATTTTGGCAAGGGCCGGGTTCTCCAATAACCTTTTCACCACTCGATCCAGATCCACATCAGATAATTTGGAAGAGTGTGAAGAGTGATGGGTCGAAGGAGACGAAGAATGCACCGACTGGAGGATAGGTGATTGGGGTGCATCAAATACCGGCTCCACCACCAGAGATCGAATAGGCGGATCGATACTCGGTCCCGAGGCCTATGGAACCGATATTCGAATCATGCCAGAGGTACTCGGAGCCGGAGACTTAGGCTCCGAAGATCCTCTAGAAGACTTAGACCCCTTCGACGTCTTAGAAGAGAGGTCAGCTTTTTCAAGAGACGCCTGAAAATCCGGTTTTAGAAGCCCTCTATCTACCAACTTCCTTCTTCTTTCTAGCAGAACTCTAGCACTGAAGGAGTGGCAGATAGAGCAGACTTCTTGCAAATGTACTGAGCCAAGACAATATACACATGTGTTGTGGTTGTCAGTAACGGACATCTTCTGTCCACAACCACATCTCTTAAAACCAGACTTTTGTTTTTCGGACATACTAAGTCCCACAAAAAAAAACACAACAAATAAACTTAAGTATTTTAATATATATATACAAAGGAGAAACACCGATTACACAATCCTAGAAATTACAAATGTTAGCTACTTGAAAAAAACACACCACAGCACACTTGACTAAACTATGTATATATAAATGTAATGACAGAGCCCTGTCAACTACTAAGGAGACAAAAAACTCCTTCAACTACTAAATTACTATAAGAAATCTACTCTACAAAACTAACTGAAATCTACTCTACAAAACTAACTAACTTAACACTATTGAAAAAAGGATAAAATCTTAAACTACAAAAAATATTTAAATAAGAAAAGTTTTCACTGGCCCGAGCTTCATTCTTGAGAGCTTGCGATCGTTGCAGCGGCAAACTAGATCTGGGGAGTTACAGCAGGGAATCATGGGATATCCACTAGGTCTCGAGCTTCTCTGAGAGTTTCAGCTTGGAAAGTGGCCGACTCGGAGCCGAGGGATCAGCTCCGAACCCGTTTGTAAGAACAAAACGGCGAGATAGTACAACTTCACATTTAGTGTTTTCTGCCAAGACTTTCAGAATTGATATGAAAGTAAAGTAGCATACATGCATGCTAGGTACTAATATAACATGATCTTATTTTATCAATAAATCTCACTGCTTGCATACCACTTTCTATTTCCTCATGTTTTTGTCTCCTTCCTACAACAGCCTTTTGCCCCTCTTTGGATAGTTTCTATGCAATGCCTTATGACCTCTACTTATTCAGTCTGTCTCTAGCTCTTCAGTGGACCTATATATGATAAAGTATCAATTGTTATATGGGATAACTGTCTATCCATACATTGTCATATTTTGTGTAGATCTTGTTGTTTAAACCATTAGTTTGTAAGTGCTGGCAATAGGTCTCTATGCAGACAGGTAGGGAATGGCTGATATGGGAAGTGTTAGTAAAATGCTTTGTGTAGACTATTATGTAGTTTTACTAATATAGGACAGATGTGTACTCAGTTGTACTACATTCAGAGGGATGGCTGCTGCTGTTACTTCACACTTGTGCTATTGTCAGGAATTACTCACAAGAACCACCAATGTTATATATGAGCCCTGTTAAGCACTTGGTCTTTTACTTCTAGACCTCAACTTTTTCTCTACTTTTTGTAGGTTGCATTACTAAAAAATGCCATGTGCCCCCTCTGGTTATTAGATTTAAAGAATATGACTCTAGTAATGTCTTTCGGCTTTTCCCGGTTAGGGGTCACCACAGCGGAACTCCGATCTGCTAATGATTGGCAGTGGATTTTTTACGGTGCTGAGTTGCCAGCCCGACACCCAACCTTCAAAGAAGGCACACCCATTCACGCAAGCACCTACCTGCATGTCTTTAACATCACTCAACCGTGGGGAGGACATGCAGATTCCACACAGAAAACATGTTTTACCCTGTATTGTGTGCAAAACAAATCTCCACAGCAACAATTGTCCTTTATTCAGTAATCAACTTACCTAAAAGTCACTTTTATTTTATCAGGAGAGCCATCAACAGAGAAGAAAAAATCCTCAACAAAATCTCCCAGAATACTGGATTGAAAGGTGACCTCCATGGCTTGATGACCTCGTGGTAGTATGATGCCTTCATTGGGATTAAACATAAAACATTGTCCAAACACAGTGGGTGGGGAAACCACACTAAATATTGCATCAATCTCACCTTTGTTGGCTAAAATAATCTGTAAAAGAGAAGAAATATAGAATTACTGAAATTTTCAGTAGTCAATTACTCCGGTGACTTGCCAAGTAACCAGACAAACTATAGAAACTATATTTTTTTAATATTCTAATTCTGCATGAAAGTTGTTCCAACTCCATTCACCCCAGCTGAGAATGTCAGTTCTCTTCATATCTTGCAGTACAACCATGACCATCACTAAGTCTAGTTTAGACTTTCACTGACTTAGCTATTCTTTTAGCATCCAGAAACATTATACAGTTCACTAAAAACATCACCCAAAAACATGTATCTAATGTACAGTCATGCAAGTTGTACTTAGAATAACATTAGATGTTTGAATTCATCATTGCCGCTGACTATATCCAGATCAGGATGCAACAATCCAGCAGTCTTCAGAAAGCTATGGCCCCCTCCCCAAATCTACACTTGGCTGATGACTGGCTAGCCCCTTAGATGGAAGTAGGCAGTCAGAGTACTGACAACTTCAGGACATTCCCCAACAAAAAGGAAAAGGCTTACTCATTTGGAAATTCCAAAGAGATACAACTATATAACCTTTTATCCCATCAACTAAATATATGTGAACTCCGAGATGGCTTAATTTCAGTTCTCCTAGTGTGAAAGCAGAAACTAGGAAATAGCCTGTGAAATTGTAATTTTGGGTAAAAGTCACTTACCAATTAGTAAGTGCACTGCCCGGATGCCAGCAAAAAAAAAAAAAATATAGGGAGCCAGAAAGAAAATCAAGCAGAGCAAGAATCCTGTAGCTATTCATCAAAAAATAGGTCAAGCTTCAGCTTTGTTACAAGAGATAGCTTCCATTAATTTAGAAAGAAAAAGTAAATCAAATGTACTTGAAGGTGATAAAAATAAATGAAATATTGAAGGAGTATATCAACTCAAATAATAAAAGGCTGGAAAAAATAGAAGCTTTAACTATCTATTCAGATGAACTGATAAAACTGCAAAAAACAGAAGTTGAAATAAAGAAATGGCTTGCTGAATATAAGACTTCTCATGAAGAGCTGTTTCAAAAACTGGTAAAGTTAGAAGACAAAGCATGCAGAGAAAAAAAGTTATGTACTTACCATAACGTTCCATCTGTATTGTTCATTTTCATTCTTTCTCAACTGATGGGTACGGATCCAATGTTTGCTGATTTACTACCAGACAGAAATGTTTAACATGCATGAATATATAGGAGAAAATGATATCTGGAACTCTGTATAAAGGACAGAGATGTTCCCCGAATGGCTCATTAATCCAGAAATTTGTGAAAATAAATGGTGGGGGATGGTGAGCGGGAAGTTGAGGAAGAATGAAAATGGACAACACAGATGGAATGTTATGGTAAGTAAATAACTTCTTTATCTGATGTTGCCAATTTTCATTCTATCCTCAACTGATGGGACAAAGTCCCCAGCTATCTATAATCCTAGGTGCACTCTAAGGAAGGATATTCCAGAGCACAGTTGAACCAAATGATACTATACTCCTAGAGACTAGATGTAGTTTGTAATGAGTAATATAGGTATGGGGGAGTAGCCCAAAATGCTGCTGCACATATGCCATCCATGGATGTTCCGGATAGGAAAACTGAAGAAGTTGCCCAGGATCTAGTTGAATGGCCAGTACCAGTTGTGGTAAGGCAATACCCAATTTGTTATAAATAAATGAAATACAATCAGTTATCCATCAGGCTAAAGTTACTTTGGCAACTGGTTTTCCCAATTCCAATTCTGCAAAGGAAACAAATAATTGATCTGTTTTTCTCGTGTCTTTTGTTCTGTGTAGATAAAAATGTAATTGTCTGTGAACATCCAATAAATGTTATAGGTATTCGCCATTGTTAGCAAAATTACGAAAGAATACTGGCAATTTAATGGACTGATTGATATTAGATTCTGACACCACCTTGGGAAGGAGGCAGGCATTTGCTTGTAACATCACTCTATCTTTATGAGAGTTCGAGTATGAAGGTTTTGAAGATAATGCTTGAATCTTAGAAATTCATCTAGCAGAGGTAATGGCTACTGAAAAAAACAGTTTTCCAAGTAAGATATTTAAGGTCACATTTAGCTGTTGGTTCAAAGTGGGGAATGCATTTCTGCCAGTAGTACCAGACTGAGATCCCATGGGGGAGTGGGGTCCTTAAACTGGGATCTTAAAAGGAGAGTGCCTCACAAGAAAGCTCTGCACAACTTATGAGAGGCTACTGAAGAACCTTCAAATCCAATAAGAAAGTTTGAAATTGCTGCTAATTGTACTTTAGTGGTTGAAGAACTAGCCCCTTCTTTAAAAAGTAGGGCTAAAAACTCAAGTATGTTGTGTATCGGGGCTAAAAAAAGGTAAGACATGATTTTGCTGTATCCAGAAAACAAATCTTTTCCATTTACTACAATAGATTTTTTTTTTTGAGTTGGAGGTTTATGGGAAGATAAAAATATATGTTGGACAGGTGAGGAGAGCGTTGGTTGCCTGGTTATTAATAGAATTGGAGAAACCAGCCTGTCAGCCTGAGGTATGATCTGTTAGGATAAATCATGCCTGTCTGGTGAGACAGAAGGTCTGGAGTTGGAGCCAGAATCCAAGGTTGGTAAAGTAAGTGACGCCAAAGGAAGGGAAACCAAATCTGTAGTGGCCATTAAGGTGCATCAAGAATGACTTTCTTCTTAACATGGCAGATTTCTGCAGAAATTTTGGAATCAATGGGATTGGTGGGTAGGCATAAAGTAGACTGGGGGCCAATTGTGAAGTAGAGCATCCCTTACTAGTCCCCCTGTGGGGGGGATTAGGGCAAAGTAGCTGGTGCATTTGTTGTTTAGGGGAGAAGTGAAAAAATTGCAGCAAGGCTGACTCCCTTTGACGAAAAATAATTTCCATCGCTTTGCTGTTGACAGGCCACTCATGAGGTAGAAGAATGCACCTGTTCAGTCTGTCAGCTATTACAGTGGGCTTCCCCAGAATGTGTGTTGCTATGAGAAAGCGGTTGGATGAGATCACCCATTGCCACACTCTGAATACTTCTCAATACAAAAGGATAAGATATGGTCCCTCCTTGTTTGTTGATGTACCAAACTACTGACATATTTTCCATTTGAATTGCAATTGTGCCAAGGGGAGAGCATCCTGAAAGGCCTGCAATGCTAAAAGCACTGCTCTCATTTCTAGGACATTCATATGCAAATTTTCCTCTTTGAGGGACCAAGTGCCTTGGACTGTTTTCCCAGGAAATGCCCCCCACCCCAAATGGGAAGCATCCATGGTCACTATGGCCTTTCCGCTGAGGGGAGATGAACAGGTAACCTTTTAGAATCTGATCTGATTGAATCCACCACCTGAGATCTCTCTTGCATGTCTGAGTGATTCGTATTTGGGTTGACATGGATTGCTAAAGTATTGACCACTGAGTTGCTAACATCCATTGGAAAATTCTCATATAAAATCTGTCTAAAGGTACTAGTGTTATTGCTGCTGACACTGATCCTAGGCATAGATCCTAGCTTGATGGCTGAAATCTTGGCAATGGAAATTATTTTTCCTGACCTGTGATCTTATAGTTTGTACACCTGAGGGAAGCAGCGAGGCTGTCATTGACTTTGTATTGAAAACTGCTCCTATAAATTCCAAATTCTGAGTTGGTTCCAGTTGATACTTGTTGTAGCTTATGGTTATTCCCAGCTGAGAACATGTATGGAGTACCTGATTTCTTGCCCTTATCAATTTATGCCTGGCAGGGTGGTAATGAGCCAGTCGTCTAGATATGGAAACATCCAGAATTCCTGCAGTCTCAAGTGAGCTGCTGCTACTACTGCCATGCACTTGGTGAACACCCAGAGGGCTGTGGTGAGACCAAAGAGCAGAACTCTGAACTGGTAGTGACTGGCTCCAAGCCGGAAGCATATACTCCTTCTGGATTGTCTATCGGGCACATCCAGTCATCCTTGCTCAGAAAAGGCAGAATGGATTGAATTATGACCATCCGAAACTTGGTATGCTGAATTGACTTGTTCAAGTTGCTGAGATTCAAAATTGGTTTCCTGTCCCCTGTTTTGTTTGGTACTAAAAAGAACTTTGACTAAGTTCTGGATTCTATCTGGTCTGGTGGGACCTCTTGGATCACCTTTTTTTCTAGCAGCTTTTGTATTTGAATTGCTGCTTCTTCTCTCTGACTGGGTAGAACACACTGGGGATTTTCCTTGAGATTGGAAGGAGAAGGTAAAAGGGAATTATATAACCTCTGGAAATAATCCTCTGCACCCAGGAATATTTTATCATGTCTAGCCACACTCTCTGGTGCATGGATAATAAACCACTGATTGCCTCCAGAGCTGGACAATTGGGCCTCCTTTCAGGAGCACTGGTAGGGTCTGTCAAAGGAAGAATCTCTGGACCCCTGGTTTTGCAGGCCTCCTCTGCTACAAGGGTGGCATTGACCATTTGAGCCCCCCTGCCAATGGGGGAAGTTCTTCCACATGTGTTCTGGAAAGGACGTGGGATTTTCTGAACCACATTTTTCAACCACCTCACTGATTCCTTGAAAATGATCTTTGAGGGATCTAAAAAGATATGCCCACTGCAGACAAAGTCTTTCCATCCTTCTCACATCTGGATAAAGTTTCTTACACTGTGGGGCAGAACAAGGAAATGCCGTGAAAAGAAGCATTGACAAACGACAACTTGAAGGACTCTGAAAAATCATATAAGTGCATCCAGGTATGTCTCCTGATGGAAATGCCTGAACCTGCAACCCTTGAGATTCCTTCAACTATATGCGAAATCAGCCTTATGGAAGAATTCAAAATAGACTGAATGGTAGCCAGCTGAAAAGTCACAGATGTTTGGACCTCTGCAGACACAGATTCTGAGAGAGTATTTGAGAGTTCCTTTATCAAACCCCTCTGCAACCTAGTAAAATGTGCCATCTAATTCAGTGGCCTTAGGGTAAGGGTGGCTGAAGCCTAGACATGCTTCCCAAACCTGTCCTTTGCCTTAGGCTCCCTGTTAGAAGGATGAACAGTGGAACTCTGTTCAGGAGGATCCATTTTGGTGTCCACCACCACAATCATGGCATCAACGGGCACCACTTTTGCCCAAAATTCTTTCCCCAAAGGTGGTGGCAGAATCTTGTCCAGTCATCTGGGTATGGGCTAAGTCAAGTTCCTTGGGTTCAACAATGTCAAGTTCCTTCCATAACCATCAAGAGACCAGCTCAATGGGTTTATCGGTGGATGGAGTAACCCAGGAGGTAGAGGGGCCAGTACTGAAAGTCTCCAGGAATACTGACTCCTCAGATGAAGGACTGCTGGGGGTCCAATCACCTCCCTGTTTTAGGATCTCAAGGATGTCTCCAAATGAGACTTCTTCTAGAGGTGATCATGGGGACCCTTCAAATTTGTATCCTCCATGACCGACTCTTGTGGACAGCCCAAATGCTTCCTCTTGCACTATGTCCTCCTACAAACCTACTTGATGGGGTGTTCCAGGGAGGTATCAGAATAAATTATAATACCCTGCTGGGAAGCCTGGAGGTCTCAGACTGGCTGTCCCTGTGGCTAAGAATGTTGAGGCTCTAAGTGCAGAGACATCAGGGTAGAAGATTAAAGATCTAAGGGGGTTATATCTGTCCATCCTCTCAGAGCAGGATCGCCCCAGACAGAGAGAAGACCTTGATGCCAAGAAGTCCAGCTTCTGGACCACAGTCCTCCCCGTTCCGAAGTCAATCTGCCCGAGGAGGAAGCTGGAGCCAAGCTATCCAGTGCCAAAGCTCCAAGAGACAGAGATGGCTCTGACAACTTCAGAGTTTACTCCAACACCTCAGATCCAACAGGGAAGCTTCAGCTCTGAGAGTCTTCTGGAGCTGAAGAAATCTGAACTGGAGCACTCAGAGTAAGCTTCAGACCTGAAGATAAAGCTATCTTTGGAAACAAGCCAGAAGGACCCAGGATGCTCGGCTCCAGGGACTCAAACTGCTGAAGGGATCAGGAGGAAGAGGTTGCTGTGGGGGGTGCAGTTGATGGACAGGTCTTCTGAACCGAGGGGGTGTGAGCCGACACCCATCAGAATCTGCATTGAGATGAACTTCTACATCATTTTTTCCATATCTTCTTCCATCAAACTTCTGGGTGAATGAGTCAAGACCATAGAAGGAGACTTGGACCGGTGGCCTTTCCATAAAGGGTGAAGGCACCCTGTAAGGCATGGGGTCAATGGAAGAAGAGTACCTAGTTCCTGGGAGAATAATAGGACTTGAAGTAGTCTGATCCAAATGTTTTTTCATCAGATCCGAGATGGTCAGATCCATGGCTTTTGTCTATCTCAGATCCATGGGACCTTCTCAGATCCAATTTAGATCATCTTTTAGATGGCTCAGAGGCTGAGGGTGATGAAAGGTTTGTCTGTTTAGATCTACCTTTGTGGGATTGAGTCCCAGATATTGCCTCTCCAAAGGAAAATGGTAACAAACCTTTTTATTTATTCTTCCTTTCAACTATAGTTCTAGGGTTGAACCTGTGGCATATGAAACAATCTTCCTGTGAATGCTGAGGCCCTAGGCAATAAACACAATGTGTGGACATCTGATAGTGGAAGTTTCTGCCCACACATGACACATTTTTTTAAATCCAGAAGAAATATAGGCTTTACTGTATAGCAAATGAAAAAAGGCTAGACAAAAGCAATTTTAATGTTAATATGCTGTGACCTTGGGCTACTGAGGTAGAAGTGGGGTGTAAAAGTGTACTGATTATATTTGATTATATTATATGCAGAACTAAGATAACTTCCCTTATTATTACAATGGTAAATGTCTAGATTAGTTGCCCTTGGCTTACGCTATAAACAGTTGTTTTTGTAAGCAAGTAGGCTTGAAAAATAAGACAGACTGATGAACACCATGAAAATTCCCAAGCTTCTTGCATCTTCAGATACATTAGCTTGTTTTTATTTCCATCAGCAAATGTTCAGTGGGAGTCAACAATTCTGCTGTTAAGGCAGCTCTATATTGCTGACTACTTTCATAAGGATGATGAGCCATCTGCAGGTGCAAGTAATTAATCTTTAGAGTTATGAACATTCTTTGCTGAGGGAAATGCAAAATTTAAAAGTAGAATGGCAAGCAGTTCAGTGAAAAATAATATTTGAAATTAATGGAAACAAATAAGAGATAGCAGCCTCTCTAACATCTTTAATAATTTAAAGCATTTAATAGAATAATGCACAATTTAGATTTATTTAAAGATAACCAGTGCACTTTTTCTTGGGACTAAAATTTAATAATGTTTTCTGAAAGCATACATGCTGTTTTTCACACCCAGGAGGAGAATGGAAAATAAGAAAAGAACAGATAGCAGTCAGTGTACATGGAAGCACAGGCTGTAGCATGTGCTTTAGCATGGGTAACTTAATTTTAGGTCAAGTCATGTCTTTGGCTACAGCTGTTGATATGGGGCAATTGTTCTTAACTGTAAGATTAAACTTCAATTTTTGAAGATTATACATCATTTGAGTGTTAGTTGTAAGGTAATAGAGGACTGGTATGTTTTGAAAACGTTTTAGTTTGTAATTTATATGGGTTTTCATTAAAATGTTTTGAAAAATGTGACATGGGTTCAAAGAGAAATTAGAAGAAAATGAAAATCATGTACTTACCATAATGATAAATTTGTGTTGTCTGCTTCCATCCTTACTCAATGGATGGGTCTTCAGATCTGACCTCGAGTCTATGTTTGGCAATTCAAGCTCAGGCTACTTCCCTTACCCATAACCCTCTGCAAAGCCCAATATTACCTCAGACAAAGGTTGTCCAAGAACCCCATAATAGCAATAATAATAATAATAATAATAATAATAACAATACTATATAAGATTATCAATAGGAAATATGAATGTGCATAAGCTGATCTGGAGCTAAAGTGCTCTTGAGGGGCCTTCAGAATAGGTTAGTCCAGTCAAACCAGGATAAAGGAATAATAACTTTGATAATCAGACAGGGGAATATATGGGAGGGGAGTTGAAGTACAGAAGCAGACAACACAGATCAATTGTTATGTACATAATTTTCATATCTGATATTGTCTCTTCTGTCTGTTCCTCAACAGTTGGGACAGAGTACAGTGCTAATACTTGAGTGGATTCATGTAAGGCCATTCCAGATGAAAGCTGAATCAATAGCTGCCCTGCCTCTTCAGAGTAAATCCAGTTTATAATGGGATATGAAGGCATGAACATTTGAATAAGTGGCAGATGAACAACTACCATCAATAGATGCTCTGGAAAAAAAGCATTAGAGGTCGCCACAGATTTAGCAAAGTGAAATTTGACAAGTTTAGGGAAGTCTTAACCTTTCTCTTTGTATGCATATGTAATGCAGACAAATAATCATCACAATAAAATGACTTTTCAAACTCCATGACCCAGTTTATTTGATGAGAAGGACACAAAGTTGGTCAGATTTTCTGAATGCTTTCATATGGTGGATGTGAAAATGGAGCTGGGTATGAACATCCAACAAATGTATGTAGTCTCCTTTATTGGAAAAATTAGGGAAGAAAATTGGAAGATTGATGTTCTGATGTAAAGTGGCCTTGGTAGTTACCTTTGGTGAAAAGGAAGGATTGATCTGAAGGAAAACTCTGTCCATATGAAAATGATGTATGGAGGTTTACAAGAATGAGCTTGGAGAGTTCTGATACCCTCCTTGTGGAAGTAACTGCCACCATGAATAACATTTTCCTTGTTAAGAACTGGAGATCCACCTTGGCTGCAGGCTGAAACAGTGGTCTAGTCTAGGTTTGAAGAAAAATATTTATATCCCAAGGAGAGGCAGGGTTTCTAACAAGAGGTCTGAAAAGAAAAGTCCTCCTCAAAATAGCTTTAGATAACTTGAATGAGGCAACAGAAGACTGGATCTCTCCAATGTGAAAGTTAAAAATAGCTAACAACTGGACTTTAATAGTAGAATAAGTGGTACCATTCTGAAAAAGGTCTAATTTCCTTTAAGTGGCCCAAACAGAGAACCTTTTCCATTTGCTTTTGTAACTCTTCCTAGTAGATGGTCTCTGAGATGAAGTAAGAATGTGGATCACTTGGGAGGACAGTCTGCAGTGACTAGTCACCATTGGAAGTTTAGAAACCAAGCACTTAAATAAAGGTTTCAAATGTCCAGGACAGGCACAGCAGATGGGTAAGAAATGAGATCTGGGCTGGTATCCAGCACCCATGGAGGGTGTTTCAAATGAGGCCACAGGTAGGAGGAGCCATATTTGTTGAGGTCAAAAGGGAACAATAAGGATCACAGTGACCTTCCTTTCTAATGCTTTCTAAGAAATTTTGGGATGAGGAGTTAAGGGAAAGATGCAAGGGAAAGCAGGGGGCATCCCTGGGTGACTCCTTCTCTCGGGGGAGATCAGGGAAAAAAAACTGCTGCATTTGATGTTGTTGGGAAAAACAAAAATGTCATGGCACAGTTGGCCCTAACAACAAAAAACATTTCTGCCATCTTTTGATTGAGGGGCCACTCATGAGGGAAGAGGATATATCTGCTCAAATTGTCCATTAAAGCACTGGATTTCCAAGAATGTGCAATGCTAAAAGAAAGCAACTGGAAGATACTGCCTATTGCTACACTCTCATGGCTTCTCAGCATATTGGATAAGAACAGATTCACTCTAGCTTGTTGATGTTGGTTTAGATAGATATCAGTACTTGTGGGAGGGATTTTTGGAAGGCCTGCAATGGTAGGAGAACTACCCTCATTTCTAGAATATTTATATGGAGAATGGCCTTGGAGTGGGACCACATGCTTTGGACACTCTTTTCCCTGTAGTCCCCACCCACCCCAACTGGTTACAGTGGCTCTGGGTTGGGAAAACACAAAAGGACAACCTTGCATTACCATAGGGGATTCAAATCACCAGTGAATGACTGTCTTGCAAATGTTTTTTCAGACATATTTGGAAAGACATTGGTTTAATGCCTGTTGGACCACTGCACTGCTAAGGTCCGCTGGAGTACTCTCATGTGGTATCTGGTGTGAGGGACCAAAGTGACAGATGCAGCCATTGAACCCAGCAAATGAAGATCCATTCTTGCTGTTGGTTTTTGGGATGAAAGAATGACCTGAACATGATTGTGAAGAATGGTTAGCCTGTTCTGTGGAAGGTTTGTGGTCTGATTGTTTCCAAGTGTGAACCTATGAACTCTATCGTTTGGTAGAGGATGGAATTTGGATTTGGCCAAATTTACCGTAATGCCCAGTACTGAGCAAAGTTGGAGCTAGGAATCTCTTGCTTGGATGAGTACATTCCTGGTAGGTGCATAAATGAGCCAGTTGTCTAGGTATGGGAACACCCAGAACCTTTGCAGTCTGAGGTATGCTGCTACCACTACCATGCACGAACACCCGGGGGGGGGGGGGTTGTGGTGAATTCAAGGGAAAGGGCTATGAATATGAAGTGAATGCCTCCCAGACAGAAGTAGAGAAACCTTGTGGATCACCTGTCCATCCTTATGTGATAGTACTCATCCTGTAGGTCAATGGAACTTATCCGATTATTCAATCTTAGTAGTGAGAGAATGGACTGAACAGTGGCATTCTGTAACTCTGATATCTTAGTTGAGATGACTATAAGGTTCAAAACTGGCCTGAGGTCCAGAGTTTATTTTTTCACTAAAAAGAATCCTGAGTAATATTCAGATCCTAGCTGGTCTGGTGGGACCTCTTGGATAACTCGCTTCTTTAGCAGCTTATGTATTTCTTTGACTGCTGCTGACTTTTCAGAAGTTGTAACATTTGGTAACTTTTTTGAATTTAGGGGTGACACAAAAATGGAATCCCTCTGCACCCATTTGTCATTTGTGATGGACATTCAGGCTTTGGGGTACAGATATAAACACCCCCCCACTGCCTCCACATAATGACAGTCAGGCAATCCTTGAGGAATGCTGAGGAGGCTTCTTGGTGAAAGGACCTCTGAAGCCTTGGTTTTGCAGTCCACCTCTGCATTGTAGGTAACATCCATTATTAGCACTACCCCCCCTCTGCGTCGGGAGGGGAGGTCTATCTCCAGTAGTGTCAAGGCAGAACCCATAAGATTTCAAGAACCATAGTTTCTTACCCCCTTTTTGTTCCTAGAAAAGACCTTTGGGAGGTAGAAAACTGTATTCCAATGGCAGAAAGGATCTTTCCATCTTTTTCATTGCAAATCACTTTCTTTCACTTTAGACCCACAGAGTGTTAAACCATCAAACAGGGTATTAATAAATGTTCATAGGTTCACACATACTAGGCTAATGACCACCAGGGTCTTTATAAGCCTAGCTGTGCAATCCAACCCACTTGTGTCTCTATGTATCATTGGTGTTTATTAGGAAAGGGTATATTAATTATGGAGTTTCTAGAGGATATGTTAGAGGCAACTATCAGAGACATGGGGACCAGACCCAGGATAAATTTCTGATTTCCCATCCACTGGTCAAAGTTACAGACGGACTCTACTTCACATGCATAGGGAGCCTATTCCAGAGCATGGGGATCCCTCTGAGGTAAAAGTTTCTCTTGCCAACATGCCTTATTTATGACACAAGCAAAATTTAAATATTTAGATCTTGCGGTTCTGATGCTGTTCACTTTGCAGATGTGTAAAAGGTCTATCAGAGCTGGATCTGAGGATGCCTTGTATGCCAGGCATTACCTCTAAGTAGCCTGTAAAAGACAGGCTATAGAGATAGGGCTTTAAGGTGATTTATATAGGACAATGTTTATACTTTGGATTCTCCTGGTAAGAAACGTCTGTGAGCTCTTTTATTGGTGGCTGCCACCACCGCAATGGAATCAGTATCCAGACCCTTGATTTTTTGGGGAGACAAAGTGTTTGTTTGGTTTACAGCAAACTGGTTCAGCCATATTCACCTCTGTCCAAGTCCACATAGAATGAGATCCACTGTCTTGTCAGTGGGGGGGGGTTGTCAAGCAAGATGTAGTTGAGCCAGGCCCAAAGGCTTCGAGGAACACTGAATCATCTTGGTAGAGGTCATGGGTGGACCACCCACCATTCTGTCTCAGGAGCTTGATAATCTCCTGGAATGAGACATCCTCAAGGGGGGATCCGGGGACCCATCCTTATCATAGAGATCATTGTCCTCTGCGAGAGACTCTTGGGGGAGTCCACGTGCCTCTTTTTGCAGGTATGCTTTCAAGATGACTCCCTGGTTGGGTTTCCAGAGAGGAATCGGAAGAAATTTGAGAGTCCCTTATATGGACTGTTACGAGACTCTGTGGGCCTGGCTGTCCCAAGTGTACCAGATGAGAAGGACCAGGACCCAGGGGCATTCTTTCGGTGACAGGTGGAGCTGAGAGGCAAACAGAAGTCAGCTCATCTGATCTGAAGGGTAATTTCTCTACAGCTTTTAATGCCAAAGCCAAAGAATATCTCAAAATTTGTCTGGTGTGAGCCAAAGCCACTCCTCTAGACAAACCTCAGAACTCCACTCAACTCTGATTTGTGGCTGATGCTGGTGTTGAGCTACCCAGCACCAATGCTAAGAGAAAGGAAAGGCTCCAAAACCCTCAGAGTCAAACCCATTCCCCTCGGTCCAGTGCTGAAGCTTCAGCTCTGCGATCCATCTGGTTCTGATGATACTGGAACCATTCAGGTCATAGATGTTTGCTGGAGTAAAAGATAGCCAAATCTTCAGATGCAGAGTGGACAACCTCTGGGAAATGCTCAAATTCCTAACTCTCAAATCCAACAAGTGGAACGGGGTAGGAGCTACTAAAGGATGAGGGCAGCATACATATCTTGGGGATATAACGGTGGTCAGTGCCGGGAAGCCGGCAAATTAATCTGGGTCCTGATGAATTTCCTCATCATCTACTCTACATCTGCTTCGGAGAGGCTCCTGGTTGATCAGACTGATTACATTGAAAAAGCAGTAGAAGGAAGTCTTTACAACTGGTGGCTAGTCCTTTCCTGAAGAAAGAGTGAATGGAGCTGAAGACAGACTGGTTCTGGGAGAAAATGTGGTACTGGGAGAGGGGGAGTTTCTGATCTGATCAGGATTGGCTTAAAGACAAATGCTAGAGCCACAAACTTAAGAGGATTCTGGGACTGGAGCTAAGAAAGCAAAAGTGGATAAAGACCAACCAGGAGAACATTTTCTCAGCTCCTTAGTCTTCTTCTTAGGGTTTGTGACTTTGTCCCCTTTACATTTGTCTGAAAGCTTTTTTGAAGAAGGAGAAAGTACTGAAGTCAACCTGCTGAGACTTGGACAATTATCGCACAGGGGCAGAAATAAGTCCCTTAAAAACAAGTTTATTCTTCCTCTTGAACAAAGCCTGGGTGCCAAAGGCTGTGCACAGCACACATCTATGCGTGCAGCCCCAAGGCAGTACACACACTGAGAGTGTGTGTCTAAACTGAGTTCCTTATGACTCCAATCCATACATTTTTTAAAACCCAAAGGTATCTCAGCCATAATCAATAGTCACAACCACAAAAAGACAGCAATAAACTTTAATCTTTAACATCAAGCAATCCTAAATTAATATAGAATGTGATACAAAAGGTCTTTTTTTCTTTTTAAAATTGAAAAAAATGGCACCGAGGTATGAGGAAATAAGCAGCTATATAATTTTACTAAAAAAGAGGGGGCACAGTATAGTGACAGTATAGATGTTAAAGCACCAAAAAACAGTTAACTAATAGATAGAAAAAAAGCAACAATGAAAAAACGTTAACCCACATCTGAGTTAAGAGATCTGTATCTGTCTCAAAGGGGTCTATATTACATCGTCGAATGATGCAATATCGAACCAGAAAGTTTGAAAACTAAAATGTACGAAAACACAGAATAGCTTTTTTTCCCCAGTGAAAAAAAAAATCGCTGTTCCGGTACAAAAAAAAAAACACTACACTTTAAACAAATGAATGTGGGGGGCTTTTCCCCCACACCCCCCTACTTAAATATACCAACTCCGAGATTGCACCACAATGGAGGAAATAGCAAAGCCATGAAAACGGTCCACCAATTTTTTCTTGGGAAAAGAATCGGTGTTCTGTGGCTTTGCTATTTTCGCATTTCGAACATATGGGTTTGATATTACAATGTTCAGACTCCTACAAGTTCGACGTTGTAATATAGACCCATCTCAAAGGAGTGGCAAAAGAGTCTGTGTTAATGGTGGGATTTGCAAGGAGTTATGGATAAGGGGAACAGCCTGAGCTTGGGATCCAAAATCTTGAGTGGCCATAGATGATCAAGAGATCAGATTTGAAGATCCATCTATGCAGGAACAGATGGAAGAGACAACATCAGATCAACTGTATAAAAAAAACAGCCTGCCAAACATAAAATAGTGCATTTAACACGAAAGTTGGAAAAAGACAGCCAAAATAACTAACATGTACAATATGTGGGAACAGCAGCTTTTTATCATAATGGCTAAAATTTCCATATTATCCTGGTACATAAATGACCTTACAGGTACAGATAAAAGGGAGAGTAATAAATTATATTAAGAAATGCAGAGTGCAAATAACATTGCTGTAGGAGACACATTTGGAAACACATAAGCATGAGAATTTGACAAAAAGGATGTCAAGATGGATATTCATCAGAATATCAGGGACAAGAGAAAAGGGCAGTTATTATACTAAATGTTAGAGGGGCTGTAGTAGGGATAGAAGAGGAAAAAAAACAATAATGGTAGATTTGTGGTAGTACAAGACTATTGGCTAGGGAGAAGGATTATGCTAGCAATGTATTTATAATCCACCAAAAAAACTGCTATTGTAGAGCTTAAGAAAATATGAAAATGTTGAGGGAAACAATCAGCTTTCAGCAGGGAATATTACTTATATGTGGGGACTGGAACTTGATTTGCAATAGTGAAGCTACATCAGGGAGACCTACAATGGAAAAATATAACAAAAAAGGATAGATTTCTGAAAAAAAATTCTGAAAATACTTGTTATGGAAGAGGTGAATTCAGTAGTAGGAACTGTCAAAATTTATGTAGTAGTCCACAAGGTAGAACAACTGAGCTAGACTTCGTAAAAATTATAATTCACAGGAACATGTCATTTGATTGAAAACTCTGACACACATCCAATAATTATTTCAAATCATGCACCAGTAAAACACAAGGTAAAAATCAAGGTAATGAAGCAAAAAATGAGATACTGAAGCTTTTCCACTTACCAGTTAAAAAGGGAGGAATTTAGGGAAAGGGTGGTGGAAATTATTTCAGAGTTATTAGGGAAGATAGAAATATCTTCAGAAATTATAGAGTGGGATAAAATAAAACCACAATTTGAAATGGGGTAGAAATAATAGAGAAACAGATAATATACTTTGAGGGGCTGACAAAAGTTGACATATTGCAGAATAAGGGGAATCTCACAGAAGAAGAAGCACACAGTGCTAAACATAAAATAAGGGAGTAGCTGGATAATATGCACGAGTTTAGCAAGACTGCTGTTAAGCAGCTATTTTTTGATAATTTCCAAGCACAACAACTTAGGGAACAGAAAGTAGAAAGGGTTAAGAAATTTAGGGAACCAAAGACAAGAAAAATAACCAAAGATCCTGTAGCGGTATTAGAATTAGTTTGGAAATTATATTACAATCTGTATAAATCAGAGAAATGTAGAAATAAAGAGGAAAATGAAAATATTTAAGGTAGACAATTATGTCAAGGTTAGAAGTAGATGAGGCTCAACAACTGACAGTTAAGAAAGGAGGAGATGAAATGAGCATGGTGATGCATAATCAATTTTCAGGAAAGTCTCCAGGAACAGATGATATTGCTTTGAGTTTAGCAAGTTAGAAGTGAAGAAACTGATAAAGATCAGGAAGATTTGATTTAACAGTATTTTAAAAGGATGGGAATAACCATCATCATGGAAGAAATCTATGGTGGGTGCATTACTTAAAGACAGTAAAGATCCATCAGACCCAGCTTCATATAGATCCATTTCAGTTTTAAACCATGATTATCATAGGTTATAGGTTCGTACTAGGCTATCTGCCCTAGGGCATTTATAAGCCTAGCCAGAGTGTGTGTGGCTTTCACCACCCCTTAGGATGAGAATACTACACCCATTTAGGGTTTAGTTTACTGTGCCTCTGTCTAGTAGTGACACAGAGATGACCCCCGGGGTAAACCTATGATCTCCCATCCACTCGTCAAGACCTCTCTTGAATAGAGTTAGTGAGGGGCTCTGCCTAACATGGATTGGGATCCTGTTCCAAAGTGTAGGGAGCCTCTGGGTTATGAATCTGTCCCTCCAGCATGTCCTATTTATTTCTGTGTTGAGGTTTAAGTCTCTTGCTCTCATGGCTCTGATGGATTTGGATTTTCTGAGGTGAAGCATGTCCATTAATTCCAGATTGGACATGGCCTTGTAAGTTAGGCACAGGTCACCTCTGAGTAGGCGGTATGCGACTGAATAGAGCTGGAGTTTTTTCAGTCGGGCAGCATATGACATATGTTTAAGACCCTTTATCCTCTTGGTGAGGAACTTTTGGGGTCTTTCCAACTGCTGCAGGTGTCAGGTAAGATACATCCCAAATGGGGCATTGTACTCAATCATTGGCCTAATAAGAGAAGAGTACAGGGGCACAATGACCTCTCTTGATCTAGATGTGAAACTCTTCATGATAAGGTGGGCAATATAGAAGGTCTTCCTAACCACTTTGGCAATGTGAGTGTCAAATGAGAGGTTACTATCAACCTGTGTCCCTAGGTCCCTGATTACCTCTTCCGTACTTAATAGATTACCACCTATGTGGTAATTTGTGGGTACCTTGTTTTTCCCAAAGGGTATGACTATACATTTTTTGGCGTTAAGCTTAAGGCCATGGCTCTGGCACCAACTATCCGTTTCTATGAGGCCTCTCTGAAGGATGTTTGTGTCCGCTGGAGTATCAATTATGACGCCCAGTTTGCAGTCATCTGCAAACTTTGTCAGCCACAATCCTCCTATGTTTGCCTGTACCTCGGAAAAATAAATGCCGAACAAGAGGGGTCCCAGGACTGAGCCCTGTGGGACACCGCTTGTGACTGGCTTAGAGTCTGACATAGCTCCAGCAACTCTGACCCTGTGGGTTCTGTCCTTGAGCCAGTTTGCAACCCATCTCGTGACATATGGGTTTACATTTAAGCTGGTGAGTTTGTCTATGATGTCCAAGTGGGGTATTGTGTCAAAGGCTTTTGTAAGGTCAAGGTAGGCTGTGTGAACTGCCTTACCCTCATCAATGGCCTTAGTGACGGTTTCAAAAAAGTCGACCAAGTTCAAAAGGCAGGATCTGCCCTTGACAAAGCCAAATTGGGTAGGCTCCAATGTCTGTAGGTCCCCAATGTCTTTGTTTATGAGTTCCATAATGATCCTCTCCATAGCTTTGCAGACCAGGCTCGTCAAGCTTATGGGGCGGTAATTTCCAGGGTCCATAGAAGCACCGCCTTTGTGAAGTGGGACCACTGTTGCTGTACGCCACTCTTTGGGTACGTATCCTGTAGTAAGGCTAAGATTAAACAACAGACTTATGTCTGGGTTTAGTTCCTCTTGGAGTTCATGTAGCACACAGCCCGGGACACTGTCCGGTCCCATTGATGCTGTGTTTTTAGCTTTAGAGAGGGCAGCTCTCACCTGGGCATCTGAGATGTTAGGGAGGCTACACTCTGCTGGGATAGTTATTTCTCCTTTTGGGGGGTAGGGGGAGGAGAAATTTGTACTGAACCTGTCTGCCAGAATGTTGGCAATGTCAGTGGGTTCAGTGTATTTTTTGTCATTTTGGACTATCTCTGAGCATATCTGGGAGTTTCCACCCAGGTTTCTAGCATAGCTAAAGAAGGCCTTGTGATTGTCTTTTGCGATTTTTCTCTCAAAGTTGGCCTTGGATGATTTTATGAGTGATCGTAGTTTTTTGCTAGTACTGATCAGAGATGCCTTCCCATTTAGAGATTTTGCTCTGTCATGTAGTAGCTTCCTCCTTCTGTTGTAAAGTTTGTTTATGGCTGGGGTCCACTAGACCGGGCGCCTGCCTTTGGGGGAATGAATCTTGGTTTTATTTGGGATTGCATGATCCATGCATTCTTGAAGGTGCCCGTAGAAGGCATCTGCAAAGGATTCAGCAGTGTGGGTTGTGGTTTCCACTGGCCCAGGGACCTTGAAGGATACCACTTCAGTCTTAAGAAGTGTGAAGTTGGCTTATGAGAAGTTCTTCACTGTGGTCTTTTGTGCAGGGGGTGGGGCCGGGATGTGGATTTCCAGTGGGATTAATTTATGGACTGATCTTACCAATGAGGGATATACTTCCGGTGTGGAGCATTTTGTCCCCATGTTTGTGATGATCAGGTCTAATATATTGTCTCCTCTTGTGGGAATGGTGACTAGTTGTTCCATCGCATTTGAGTTTATGAATTCTAGGAACCTTTCGGCTAGGGTGTTTGGGCTTGAGTAATGTTCCCAGTCTATGTTTGGGTAGTTGAAGTCTCCCAATATGATGGTATTTGGAGAGACATTCATACTCTCCAGTGTCTTCAGGAACGCTGTGTGGGGTTCCTAAGTTTGAGAGGGTGGTCTGTAGCATGCTACAAATTGTAAGGCAGTTTTGCCTATGGTTAGTTGCACCTGGATGGTCTCCGATGCTTCGTGCGTTGCCACTAACCTGGAGGTGTGGGTATCTTTGATGAATATGGATACTCCCCCTCCTTTTGTGGTTCCGTCCAAGTTTTGGGGCTGGAAAGCATGATATGAGGTAAAACCTGATAGTGCTGGTGTGCTCTCAGGAGCCTTGAACCAGGTTTCAGTCACTGCACAGACATCGATGTTCTCCATACTGAGGTGGGCTTCGAGGGCGTGCATCTTGAGGTTTAGACTTCTGGCATTAAGCAGCATTACCCTTAGTTTTTTTCCACTTGTGTTTTCTAGGGAGGTAGGTTTGTCATTTGAGCCTTGCCTAAAAAAGGCACTATGGGGGTGGCAAGAGCCTTGGCCAATATCCAGAAGCCCAGGGGTGACAGGTGCAAGCCATCCCTTGTGAAGCAACGTGGCTTGTCGAGCATGTCATCCCAAGCAGACAGACATTGGATCCCCTTTGAATGACACCAGTAATTAAGCCAATTGTTAAAACTGATTATTTTGTCTTTGTACTGTGGCATCATTCTTGGTGAGGGTAAGATGCTGCTCAGGGTCGGGTCATACCGGCCTGGGCTACATAATCAGAGAGCTCCTCTATGTCTCTTTTCATGTAGTCCAGGGAGGTACGTCTCAGGTCGTTCACACCGGCATGTACAATGACTGAGTCATATTTGTACTTGCTGTGGAGTGACCTGAGTGCTTGTGTTATGTGGCGGATTCTAGGTCACGACAGGCAGCTTACTGTGACCTTTTCCTTGTTCAGTCTGGTGAGCGGGACGTCAGTGTGTCTGACTATGGAGTCACCTATTACAAGTGTGTCTGGCATGTTGTTTGGCCTTAAGGGCTGTGACTGTTTAGCACACTGACTTTGTGAACTATGTGTTGCATGTGCTATGTCTTGAGGTGGCGGTTGCTTGGGTGTCTGCTTTGGAGGCCTCTGTTGTTTTGGTAGATTTTTAATCAGTGCCTCCGAGTATGTTTTTGTGTGTTTATGTGTTTGGTTTGCAGTTGTGATAGTTCTATGTGAGACTGGGTTTGTGGTGTGCGTGGTTACCTTCTCCTCCTGACTGGTCTTGCCAGTACTGAACTGAGAGAGCTCAGCCTCCAGTTGGCTATATAGTTGCATCTCTCGCATATATTTGTATTTGTTGGGAGGAGGAGAGGGTTGTCTGTGTGCATGAGGCAATTGTAACATTGCCTCAAGATTCCCAGATTCACCAGCTGGAACAGGAAAGGATGCCAGCAACTGACTCTTCGACATGCTAGAATAGTGAAAAAGATTGCTGTGTAACTGAGTCAGAAAGGATCTCTAGGGAAATCGGTACTCAAGGGAATTTAGGTGAATGAAGTACTTTCTTTTGTTTAAGAGTGCTTTACCTGTATAAAAAATGCTTTAGGAGCAAGTGCTGAGCTTTTCAGTTAGAGTATAGGCTGTTTAGATTGCAAGTAGAGCAGTTCTAAGGGAAAAATTGAAGAGTACACTTTACAGAGCCAGAAATAGTTTAAACTTGATTAACCGGCGCTGCCCTATGCTGCTCTATGAGTACAAAGTACTTATTTCTATGCTTAGTAAAAGAGTGGCAAAAGTGTTACCAAAATTGATAGATATGGATCAATGTGATCTTGTGGAGGGGAGGCAAACATTTGATAACATTAATAGAAAGTACATTTGTGTTAAGTTAAACTTCTTATAACTGTTGATATTTGAATGTTCATTTTTGCAGTAGCCTTAGATATATGGGTTGTACCTTGCCAAAGATGCAACAGCCAGCAAACATCCAAATCTCTAGGACATCTTTCATGTGCCCAAACAGTCAAGTAGCACGAGCTGAGTTGACTAAAGACAAGTTTGGGAGCAAAGAACTTCAGAGCTTTCCTGCCATCAGAGACAGGGAGGCTGTGCCCTGAAAAGACAATGCTAGAAACAACAAAAATAAATGTCCACACCCTGGCATAAACAACACACCAAAAAACAAGGGGGATGGAGGGAAAGAGTGGCTACTGCAGCAGTGATCATTCAAACATCTACTGTTATATTAAGTTTAACTGACACAAATGTACTATGCTCTTCATACTGACCACTGCTGCAATAGCCTTAGCTAAGGTAATCTACCCATATAGTTGACTATATTTAGGAGGTAGAAGGATAACAGTCCAGGAGCCCCTGTATCATGGTCCTAGCAAAGCTTGATCTGGACCTAGAGAAAAAAAATCAAGCTTAGAGTGTTTTGTAAAAGTATGCATAGGGAACCAAGTTACAGCTTCTAGAAGACTTCTAGAATCCAACCCTTTACAAAAAAAGCCACAGATGAAGTTAAGGCACTGGCAGAGTGGGGCATGACCCTGTATGGAATAGTTTTAGAAAACCATTTGGAAATGGTCTGTTTTGACACTGGTCATCCCTTCTTAACTTCACAAGACATGGCTAACTGATATGAAGATCTGAAAGATTTAGTTCTGTCAAGATAGTACCAAAGTTGTCTGTGGCATCTACGGTGCAGAGTATCCTTTTGCCCTCATGTTTTGGTTCAGGAAAGAAAATAGGGAGAGAGATAGTTTGGCTTAAAGTAAACTAGGATACAACTTTAAGCATAAATGATAGATTAGTTCTCAAAGAAAATCTGCCCCTATGGAAAATGATAAAGGGTTGACTCACCATAACAGCTTGCAACTCACATACTCTGCTTGCAAAGATCACAGCAATCAGTGAAACTGTTTCCATGTTAAGAACTTCAAGTCAGGTAGATTAGCTGGATCAAATGCAGTAAGTATTAGCTTATCTAATACAAAATTAAGATCCCAAGGAGGGGTAACCATTTTTCTTAGAGGTCTATTATGCAAAACATCTTTCAATAAAATTTTGATATGAGACTGTATTGAAAGAGACAGATCCAAACATACTGAAATGGAGAATAAAATGAACCATTCTGAATTATGCTTGTGTTTTGTATATGAGCCTTAACTGTGTAGCTGTAAAACATTCCTTCAAATACAGTAATCTTAAACTACCTTGCTCTGTTGAAAAGATAAATTTATCCTACTCGATCCTTGCCCTCTCTTCTCCTACCAGAAATTCCTTAACTCTTTAATGTCCACAACTTCTCATCCAGTTGATAAAAATTTGCTTCGCTCAATTAAAAACAAAAGGACTAAACAATTTCACTGTTTACATCCTGCTATCCATAAACAAGAACTTCCAGTTTCTTAGTTTTTGTATTACCTTTTATTTAGTCTCTTCTCACATATCTTTAGCTGCCATAGCAGAATAGTTTTTCATCCATACTCCTAAATACTACATTCTATCATGTCCCCATAAACATAGATAGTGTTAGACCATTTAATGTGAGGGTACATAGTTTATGGCTATATCCTTTATTTTCATTGATTTTACATCCCAAGAAGACTTGGAAATGTCTCAAGATATTCCACAACACCGACATGTCTTTTTCTGACTTTATTGGGTACAAATATTATCTGCAAATAAAGTCAACTTTTCTTAATTACCATACCAATTATATCCTTGTATTTCTGAGTCCCTTATTTTCTTTTCCAATGGCTCTAAATGTAAAGCAAGTAATGAAGGGGAAAGAGGACACCCCTGCCTGGTTTCATCTGTTCTGGCAACTTGTCAGAAAGAACCCCCCACCCACTTTAATTTTTGCCTCCGATCCCTCATATATCCTCCAAATTAACCTTATAATTTTATCAGGGAATGTAAATGCTTCCATTGCCATACTCATAAAATCCCAGCTTACTCTGTTGAATGCTTTCTCTTCATCAAGACCCACCAACAGTGATATTGTCTTACACTCCACTTCCCTCTGAATAATCCTTGTTCTATTAACTTTGTCAAATGTTTGTCTCTCCTCCACAAAACTACATTAATCCATATCTATCAATTTTGGCAACACATTTGTCATTATTTTAGTTATTATAGCAGTAATCACTATAACAATGGTTTAAAATTTAAATGGGTCTATATGATGCTGGGTCTGATGGGTAATTACTGTCTTAAGTATTACCGCCACAACAGCTTTCTTCCATGATGTTGGCACTTCTCCTCTTTTTAAAATACTGTTAAACAAAGCCTTCCAGATTTTTATCACTTTCTTCCCTCCTAACTTCTAAACTTCCACAGGAATGCCATCTATTCCTGGAAACTTTCCTGCAAATTGATTGCACATCACCATTTTTATCTCAACTCCTCTAACTGTAACCGTTAATCAATGAGTCTCATATATCGCTAACCTTGGCATACTTAAGTCTTCCATAAATACTTCCATTTGTGCTCTTTCTTGAGTTCCACATTTATTTGATTTATACAAATTTTCATAAAATTTCTGAAATATCTCCAGTACCTTTATAGGATCTTTGGCAATTTTTCTTGTTATAGCCTGTCTAAGTTTGAAAACAATCCTTTCTAATTTCTGTTGTCTAAGTTGTTGTGATAAAAGTATTTTTGTGTGCGTGTTCTAGAGTTAACATCAAAAAACAGTTACTAAACAGCAATTTTTCTAAACTCATGCATATTATTCAGATACTGTCTTGTTTTCTGTTTAGCACTCTGCAGTTGTGGCTGTTCGTATTCTATGAGACTCCCCTGATTCTGCAATAATGTAACCATTGTCAGCCCCTCTTAATTATTGCAGAATCAAGGGAGTCTCAAACAATAAGAGAAGGCACAGCTGTAGAGTGGTAAACAGAAAATAAGGGAGTATCTGAATAACATAAATGATTCATTCCTAAGTTATGATTTTCTTTTATTTCTACCTTATTTTTAAAGTCCAATTTCATTTTATCACACTCACTAGCTATAACTTCTTTAAAAATTTCTAGTCTTCCCTAATAAGTCTCAAGCAAGTTCATAGGTTCATAGGATGATACACCCCATTCCTTAAATTCCTCTCTTTCGAACAGGTAGGTGGGGAAGCGCCTGTGTCTCATTTTTATTCTGTTACCATGCAATTTTATCTTCATTTTTATTGGCACATGATCTAAAATAGTTACTGGATCTGTTCCAAAGCTATTAATTAAATGCACATGTTCTTGTGAAATATAATTTCTGTCTAGTCTAGCCATGTTATTGTACCTTGTGGAATAATATGTAAAATCTTCAAGTTCCTACTACTGAATGCACGTCTTCCATACTAAATATTTTCATAAAAATTTTCAGAAATCTACCCTCTTTTGTTATGTTTTCCCTTCTAGGTCCCAAAGACACAGCCTCACTGTTGCAAATCAAATTCCAGTCCCCATCTATATGCAACATTCCCTGCTGAAACAGATTTCTCCCCAAATTTTCTTAAGCTTCATAATAGCAGTGATAGGCCAAGCACAAATATATGCCAGCATAATCCTCCTCCCTGCAAGTAGTCCCTTACAACCACAAATCTACCAAATTTACCTCTTCTATCAGTATTCAGAGCTCCTCTAGCAATTAGTATAAGTACTCCTCTTTTCCTTTGACCATGATACTATGTTGAATAACCCTCCTGAAATCCTTTCTTCATCAAATTCACATGTTCATTTCTTTCCAAATATGTCTCCTGTAGCATTGGTATCTGCACTCTGGGAGGGTGGCCTAATGGTTAAGGTGTTTGCCATACAAACACAAGCTGCAGGGTTTGAGTCTCACAAGGGGTAATTGGCTAGGCTTAAAATGGCTCGCAAGGGCAGTTAGCTTAGTACTAACCTATGAACCTATGAACCACTGTACATTTCTTAAAATAATTCAGCACTCTCCCATTTTTATCTATACCTGTGAGGCCATTAATATTCCAAAATAATAAGGCTAGTGTAGACATTATGATAAGTTATTATTTCTACTTATTATATACAACAGCTTTTTGAAATCTCTATTACTAGTTTTGGGTTACATGCATCAAATAAGATTTGTCAGGTTGATCTTTTAAACAGTTGTTTCCTGTCTTCTCCATTTGAACATATGTCAAATTTTACAAGAGTTTTTGTTTAAATGAAAACCCTAAAAAAAATAATCCAAAACAACCCCATTACCTGTTAACTTACAAACAAACACACAAAACTATGCACATCTTCAAATAATGAAGTTTACCATTTTGATACGAACAATTGTCCCAAAATGACAGCTTTACATAGACAGACATTACCTAACTTAAAATTAAGGTTATTCATGCCAAGACACATATTATGGCCTGAGCTCCTACTTACACTAATTGCTGTCTGTGAAAAACAGCTTGCATGCTTTCAGAAAACATTAACTATGGCTTTTATTGTCTACCCTGTAGTCAGCTTGTCTCCATGGAAACTTAAAAACAAAATTTACAACTGCTTCAGCAGACTTCTCAACTCACACTGAACATTCATTTGCTAAAGGAAAACTTTTCATTACACTCAGTGTTCTCTAGATACCTTGGATATTAGCTGAAAGGATAGAAAAGCAATGGAGGGAAACACTCAGAGTAGATACCGGCTCTGAGGAAACTGAGGGTCCCGGAGCAAATATAGACACAATCTGGATATCAGAGTCTTACAGCTCTGAACCCAAGGGATGGATCAGAGGAGAAACAGGTACTGTAGGGGAGGGGAGGGCTGTGTCTGGTCTGATTCCTTTGGGCTCGGATCCAGCAAAAGTTTATCTGGGGCTGAAGGCTTTAACAACCTCTGCACAACCCTATCCACATCTTCATCAGACAAGCTCCTGGTAGACCGAGTAGATAGTGTTGGAGACTTGGACTTTGTTAATAGAGGAGAAAGGAGCTTTGATGCTATAGATTCCAGGGAGGGTAAATGGCTCAGGCATTGAAGTTCTGTAGGCTCCGAAGACATTGGAGCTGAGGGTTCAGATGGCTCTGTGACAAGGGTTCTGACGGAGCAGACAGCTGAGGAGTTTTGTTGGCTCGACTCCAAGGTAGATTTCGGAGCCGAAGATGACCACTGTAGAGATTTCCAGGACTTTTTAAGGAGGACTCTGATGAAATTGCCACTGAGAAAGGGGTTTTTAGTAAGCCCTTTAAAAGAAGTTTGTTCTTGCACTCCATAAGCGCTCATTGATTGAAAGAGTGACATATGGAACACAATCCTTGAAGGAGAAGAGGCCCCAAGCAATACACACACAAAGTGTGTGTATCGCTAGGGGGTATCTTCTTTTCACATTTCTCACACTTATTAAATCCAAGCGGTTTCCTTTCCTGCTTTTATGACACTGTGAAGGAAAAAATGGCAAGAACAAAAAAAAATACAGGATCACAGACACACACGCCAGTAGTGGGGAGGGGGGGGTGAAAGATAAGTTTTTTTTTTTTTTTTTTTTTTTTTAAGTTGTCCTCTAACTTACACAGATGATAAAAGAAAGGGAGAAAGATGGAAATTAAAATTTAAAGAGAGATTATACCAAAATAAACTTTCTTATAAATGCTCGAGAGTGGAACCTGTGTCTAACCACAATGCTGGCAAACAAGAACTGAGGCAATAGGGATGGAGTAAGGCATTATTGGGTAAACAGAGGAGCTTGAGAGTTAGATCCAAAGTCTGAAGTATGTGGCCGAGTCAGATCTGAGGATCGGATCTGTAACCATTAAGTGAGGAATAATGAAAAGGACATCAGGTCTAAATGCTATGGTTTCAGTGTACATTAAAATAAATAAAAATAATTGATGAGTTAGAAGAGATCTTAACAAGGAATTTTGACTACATTTTGAAACTTTAGGTGACTAGTAAGGGGGCAGGAGGAGACACCGATAGAGCAAGCTATCACTTTAGAAGAGGTCAACAAAAAAATAGTGAATTTAGAGGACAACTCTTGGAGGGAAAAAAGAAGTTATGTTCTTACCATAATGTTCCATGTGAGTTGCCCATGTTGCCATTCATTCTTAACTGATGGGTTCAGAGCTGATCCTTGACTATGACTCAGCCGTTTTTACAAGCTTGAGGTCTTCAACTAGCTCAAGGCTAATTCCCTATCCCATGAGGCCCTAGTGTGCTTCCTCAGATCTTGTTTGTATACATATTAGAAAAATTATAAAAAATGTATCCCAATATTATGAGAAGAAACCTGAAAAAAGGTCAAGGTCAAGTCCAACTGTTAAGAAGTCTAGATCCCCTAGGAAACCACTGGCTGGGGGTTGGAGGGAGGGATGTAAGAATGAATGGTGAGATGGACAACTAATATGGAATGTTATGGTAAGAGTGTAACTTTTTTATGAGAAGCTGTCCTATCTCACTTTCATTCTTAACTGATGGGACAGCGTCCTTAGCTCCATTAATCTTGAGTGAGTATGTTCTTCAGTACAGTGGACCCAAAGGAAGCCCTGTCCCTGGAGACCATATCTACTTTGTAATGAGTTATGGAGGTATGAGCTGTTGCCCAAGTTGCTGCTGCAGAAATGGTATCTATAGGTACTTTGGCACAAAAATCTGAAGAAGTAGCAATAGCTCTGGTTGAGTGAGCCTTTATTTTACCTGGTAGTTCCTTATTTGCCGAATTATAAGTAAAAGAAATACAGTCTGACAGCCATCTGGACAAAGTGGTCTTTGCTACTGCTATACCTTTTTTAGTTTCTGAAAATGACACAAAAAGTTGATCAGATTTTTTGAATTCTTTCGTTCTATGTAAATAGAAACATAACTGTCTGTAGACATCAAGTTGGTGTAGCATATACTCTGCCTTATTGCCATATTTTGGAAAAAAGACTGGCAATTCTATGGTCTGATTTAGATTTGATTCTGAACAGACTTTATATAAGAAGGTTGGATTTGTTCTCAGGGAACATCTGTCATTGTGAAACAAGAGGTATGGGGGTTTGATTGATAGTGCCTGACACTCATCTAGCTGAAGTAATAGCCACTAAAAGGATAGTTTTCCAAGTTAAGAATTGCAAATTGCATGAAGATGCAGGTTCAAAAGGTGAAAGAATTATCCTGGATAGAATGAAGTTGAGGTTCCATGGTGGAAGTGGAGATTTTATTGGTGGCCTTAAAAGACAAGGGCCTTTAAGAAAAGCTTTACACAACCTATGCAACATAATGTTTGTTCCATTTTCACTTAAATGAAAATTTGATATTGCTTCCTACTGTACCCTTATGGTAGCAGCTGCAGCACCTTCTTCAAAAAACTTTGTTAGAAATTCTAAAATAGTAGAAAGGGGTGCAAAATATGGGTCTATTTTCTTGTCTAAGGCCCAACTAGAAAACCTTTTCCATTTGCTAAGATATAGTTTTCTTGTACAAGTTTTATGAAAAGATATCAAAATGTGTTGTGTGGCAGATGAAAGATTTTCTAACCTGGCTATGTTTGGAACTGGAGCAGCCAAGCTGTCAACTTGAGGGTCTGTAAAAGACGGGTGAGGAACTCCCGAAGAATGGATCAGAAAATCCGGCACTGGGTCCAGGATCCAAGGTTCCTCCTGAAGATGAGTTTGTAGGAAGGTGAACTAGATTTGATGAGGCCAGTAAGGGGCTATTAGAATTAAGGTCCTTCCCAATGTGCTGGCTTTCCGTATGACTTTGGGTATTAATGGGAAGGGAGGAAAGGCATATAGGAGTCCCGGGGGCTAATCGTGTATCAGTGCATCTGTCGGGGACTTCCCCAGAGGGGGGAATGAGGGCAAAGTAGTAGCTGCATTTTGTGTTTGTGGCCGTGGCAAAAAGATCACAGCAAGGCTTCCCCCATTTTCAGAAAATGCTTTCCGCTATTTGCCTACTATTATATTTGACTACTGCCAAACTCTGAGGGCCTCTTGACAAAGGGGGTATGACTTGATTCCTCCTTGTTTGTTTGTTTATGTACCATACCACTGACATATTGTCTGTTTGAATTGCAATTGTTCCTACAGGTAGAGAGTCTTGAAATGCCTCCAACGCTAGGAGCACTGCTCTCATCTCCAGAACATTGATGTACATGAGAACCTCATGTTCTTGCCATGTGCATGGGCTGTTCTTCCCAGATAATGCCCCCCCCCCCATCTGGGAAGCATCTGTGGTCACTGTAGCTAGCGTTGCTGGGGGAACAAAGGGTTTGCCTATCATCACCTGATATGATTGCAGCCACCAAAGTAGATCTTTCTTGCAAGCCTGCGTCAGAATAACTTTGAGAGACATTGGAAGCATTTGCATTGACCATTGTGTGAAAATAAGCCACTGCAGGATCCTCATATGCATGTGCACCAAGGGAATCACTGTGATAGCAGCTGCCATTGTACCTAGTACTTTTAGAACCTCTCTGGCTTGCACTTTTGTTTTGTGTAGAAGATTCAGAACTTGTTTTTGAAGGACCTGAATTCTCGCTTTTGGAAGTTTTATCATCATTTTGACCGTGTTTAATTCTGTTCCTATAAAAATGGTATGTTGAGATGGCAATAAGACAGATTTTTCATAGCTGACTGTAATCCCTAACTGTGCAAATAGTTTTAAGGTTGTGTCAATTGCTTGGATGAGTAGTTGCTTCATGGTGGCAGTTAGGAGCCAGTCATCCAAGTATGGAAACACCCAGAATCCTTGTCGCCTCAGTTGAGCCATGACTACTGCCATGCATTTGCTGAACACTCTGGGGGCTGTAGTGAGGTCAAAGGGCAGAGCACAAAACTGAAAGTGACTGGCTCCCAGCTGAAAGCACAGGTGACTTCTGGATGGCCTGTCCATTTTTATGTGGTAGTACGCATCCTGAAGGTCTATTGAGCACATCCAATTGTCTTTCCCTAGAAAGGAAAGTATTGACTGCAATGTGACCATCCGGAACTTTGTCTTTTTTACTGACTTGTTTAGTCTGCTGAGATCTAATATGAGTCTCCAGTCTCCTGTCTTTTTTGGAACTAAAAAGAATCTTGAGTAACTTCTGGATCCTATTTGGTCTACGGGGACTGACTGGATGACTCTTTTTTTCTAGCAAATTTTGAATTTCTGCAGTTGCTTGATCCCACTGTTTGGGTGGAACATCTGGGAGTCCTCTGTTTTGCAGAGGTGACTGTGTAACCTCTGGATTTGATTCTCTGCACCAATCTGTCTTTTGTAATTTTTAGCCAGGTGACTGGGTACAAAGATAAGTGTCCCCCGACTGCCTCCAGAGTGGGACAGATGGGCCTTCTTTCAGAAGCGCTGAAAAAGCTTCCCAAAAAAAGATTTGTGGTCGCCTTGGTACTGCAGACCCCCTCTGCCATGTGGTTGGCATCTTCTGTTATTACCTCCTCCTCTGCCCCTGAAGGAGGATTCACCACGTGTCAGGAAAGACTTTCTGGAATTTTCCAGAACCACATCTTTCCCCCATTTTGACCCTTGGGATAGGGTCTGGAAGGGGTGGAAAAATGTACTCCCACAGCAGAGAGAGTCCTTCCCTCCTGTTCACACCTGGTTAAAGTCTCTTTTACTTTAGGCTGAAAAAGGATGAGCCATCAAAGGGGGTGTTTGTAAAGGATGACTTAAAGGGTTCCGTAAAGTTACATAGGCACATCCAGGAGTGTCTTCTAAGGGTGATTCCTGAACCCACTGACCTACTCGCTCTATCTGCTGCATAAGAGATTAGCCTCATGGACGAGTTCACCAGGGAGTTAAGGGTGGAGAGCTGAGATGACACTTTCTCTGATGTCCCCTCAGCTACTGAACCCTGGAGAGAATCTCCAAGCTCTTTTATGAGATCTCTGTAACCTAGTAAATTGGGTTAAATAGTTCAGAGACCTGAGAGTAAAGGCCGCTGATGAAAACATGCGGTTTCCATATCTGTCCATCGTGCGAGAATCCTTATTTGGGGGATGAACAGATGAGGATGTTTCTGATAACTCCTTTTTAGTGGCCACCGCAACCACCACAGCATCTACTGGAACACCTTAAAAATGCCTTATCTTCTGGGCTGGTGATAAATTTATTAGGTCTCCTGGGGACGGGCTCCACTGTATCTGGAGACTCCCACGCCTTTCGACAAATCAATTCCATGAGTTCGTCAAAAGGTGGAGAAACCCAGGAGGAGGAGGGTCGAGATCCAAAAGCATTCAGGTACACAGACTCCTTATCAGTAGGGTTAATGGGCTTCCAGCTGCCTCTCTGTTTTAGGATCTCTAGGATGTCTGCAAAAGAGACAGCCTCAGAGGGCAACCTTGAGGACCCTTCTGACTCATCGAGATCCATGTCAGACATAATATACACCTAAGAGGAGTTCAAATGCTTCCTCCTGCAAGTTTTTTTTCGAGGATCCTCCTCAGAAGCATGTTCTGGAGAGGTCTCGGAAGATAAGGGTCTACCCACTGGGGTTTCCTGATGCTCTTGATCTCTATGTGTTCATGGAGTTGGGTTGGCTGAGAAGACACCGGAGCTCTAAGGGACAGAATAGGAGTAACCGAGGACAGGGCTCTCCTTATAGTCTCAAAGGCCTCACCCCCATGGACCAAAGGAGGTTCCAGCTCCAAGGAACCAAGAAACACCCCCAGCACCACAGGAGCAGGCTCCGAGGCAGTAGGAACTGAGCTCACAGGAGCCAAAGCTCTGATAGGAAGATTCGGATCTTTTGATACATCGGCTTCACTCATCCCCCCGGAGCCGACCAGTAAGTATTGGCTCCCAGACTCCTTGTATGGTACCAAGGAAGTCAGAGCAGTTGAAGCCGAAGATCCTGGGGTAGCTCTCGGCTCCGACAATCCTATCACCATTGGTTCTACCTGTTCCAGCTCTGAAACCACGGGTCAGGTTGGAGGAGGAATCAAGATAGAAAGGGAAGATACAGTCAGTTCCGAAGCTCTAAGTGTCGGTTCTGATAAAGGTTTGGCCAATGCCAGTGTCTTCAGTAGTCTCTGAACCACGCGATCCACGTCAAAGTCAAAGAGGGTCCTAGAGGATCTGGATGATGGAGCCGGTGGAGCTGACATTTGTAAAATTGGTAAACGCAAGGTAGGAGATACCAGTTCCAATGCCGGGGACCGGCTCCATACCAATAAAACCAATGGCTCTGAAAGCACTGGAGCCGAGGTTATAGATTTGTCTGGTGCAAATTCTTTTGAAGTTGTCGGAGACATTTTTGGTGTCTTTTTTGCTGGTTCCGCCTCCTCCGAAGTAGAGGATCTCTTGGAGGATTTTGATTGATCAGAAGACGGGGACTTGGCTTTTTCTTTGGAGCTTTGACCTTTTTCCAAGGCTTCAGTGAAACAAGTTTTAATGAGTCCCTTTAAAATCAACTCATTTTTCCTCTCATGAAGGACTCCTGCACTAAAAGAATTACATATAGCGCAAGAGTCCTATAGATGAATGGCACCCAAGCAGTATGCACACTCTATATGTCTATCTGTTAAGGACATTTTTGCCCACACTTGGGGCATTTCTTAAAACCCAAAGGTTTTGATTCTTTTGTCTGTTTAGTTGACATCATAAAGAAATAAGCAATTCTGAAACCTCTCTAATTTAAATCAAGGTTATCAAAAAGGACAAACTATTTAAACACTAATACCAATAGGAGAAAACCACAACAACCTTCAGATCCATACCAACAAAATTTGAAGAACAGTCTAAGTTTTCTATTAACAAGATACACACTAAATTTCTAAGTAGAAGAAGCCCTCTAAATAAAACTGGGCTATCCTCAAAACTACTGTCTATATACTAATTTAACACTAAACACTTAGCTAAATGGTAACACACTCTTTTATGAAAACTACGAAGTGGGATAGGGTAAGGGTAGGCCCAATAGCAGCAGACCTTAAAAGTTTAAAGGGATTCTATCAAAACTAAGATATAAACTAGTATGATAATCCGTACACTATTAAAACACACTATTCTAAGTTTTCTCAGGCAAAAATACAAGAAAAGTATAGAAAAATAGCTGAAAATGTTTGTCACTTAGCCTGAGCCAGCTGAACAACGCTCAATCTGTTTCCACGGCAAATGAGATCTGAGGAAGCACACTAGGGCATCATGGGGTAGGGAATTAGCCTTGAGCTAGCTGAAGACCTTGAGCTTGTAAAAACGGCAGAGTAGGAGATGAGGATCCCGTCTGAACCCATCAGTTAAGAATGAAGGCGAGATAAGACAACTTCACATCAAAAGATATTAATATTCCATCAACAGTGAAAGGACAGGACTGTGTGCAACAGTGGTTTTCAACCTTTTTACACTTGGGGACCAGGGAAAATAGGAGAATTATTTTGAGGACCACTAAGGCAGAAATAAAAAAACATTATTCAGAAGGATTAATTAAAACAATCGCTGTTTGAGCGTTTGATTGCAAACAAAGCAATCTCACCAACTGAGAAAGATATAGATACATAGTGTGACCATAGAAATCGAGTATACTAAGTGAGAAATGCTGATAAATCATTGCCAGGATATGAAGTCTGAAACTTCGGTCCTTTTTATAAAGAACAGACCAAAAATATGGGGCAAAAATATGGCCATTTTGCAAAAATCTGGACAGTTGACAGGTATGCTACTTACCTACCTCTTACATACACACATACATACCTACCTCCCTCCCTCCATCTTACACACACACACACACAAACACACACACACACACACACACACACACACACACACACACACACACACACACTATACCTTTCAGCACAAAATGTCTGGGCAAAGCTAAAAATAATGGTGGGATAAAGCCTCAAAAATAGGGACAGACATTATATATTGCTCTCACAAACATAAAATTGCTAGAATAAAAGGTATTGTGCTATTGGGAATTTTCTGAAGCTTATGAAGTCTGAAACTCAAGTGCCTGTCATTATTTAGTGAATTTTTTTCTCAAGGGTTTGCCACAATAAACTCCACAAAACACAAATTTTAACAGGAACAGACTAAAATTATGAGGCAAAAATCTGGGCAGTTCAGAGACACCTCCCTTCCTCTTTTCAGACAGACACACACGCACACACACACACACACACACACACACACACACACACACACACACACACAAAAAACATACCTCTCAACCTCTTAGCTCATGAAATCTGGACAAAGCATAAATTAACGGGGGGACAAAGGTCCAACAAAAGGGACACATTTTAAATATTGCTGTTACAAACTTAGAAAGTTGCTAAAATAACAGGATTTGTGTTAGGATGCATTTTATGAAGGATATTAAGTCTGAAACTCAAACGTATACCATTATTTAATGAATTCAGTCCTCAGTGATTTGGTAGAAAACCACAAATTATATGATGAACAGAGCAAAAATATGCCCCTACCTACTTCTTATACACACACACCTCTACCTACCTACCTACCTACTTCTTATATAGACACACACCTATCTACCTACCCCTTAAACAAACACACACACAACTACCATTCAATTGTCTGTTCATGGTCCGTATTTCAACATCATCTGGCATTCAAATTCCATGCGCAAAAGATGAAGACATAAACAGCCAGTCACGCAGACACAACAGGTGTATGACCGGAAGCAAAGGGCGTTCTTCTTAAAGAAGAACGCCCTTTAAAAAAAAATGTAATTAAACAATAAATCTCCTGTTTCATGGACTGGCAGGAAATTTCTGCCCAACTGGTGGTTGAAAAATAGTGGTGTAGAACATATAAACTGGTGTACAATATATGAAGGGACTTTGTCAAAGTGGAAAGGCCATTTCTTGGATCAGTTACAAGTTGAAAGGGCCCATAAGGTGTTTTCCTTTGTGGCAACAAACACATCCAAGACAAATAATAAAACTGCAATCCTATTTTCTAAAGGAACAGAACTTTTGAAGGTACGGCCAAAGGGGGAAAATCTTGAAAGTGGGGAATTTCAGTTTTTTTGTGTAAGATGATTTTTCACAAACTATGTAGCAAATAAGAAGCAAGCTCTTGCCAGCTATAATACTGTGCAGACAACTTAACATGAGGTTTAAACTGTTGACACAGTGATCCTTAAGTTGTTTTATCTGACAGGAATTAAATCATTTACAGATCCCATGAATGTACTTGAAGAACTTACAGCACATTCTCCTAACTCTGACCCTGAGATGGTTCCTTGTTCTTCAGCATATGGTTCTCAAACTGTGCTCAGGAAGTTAACACAGAGCTTCCCTCTTCCAGCTAAGCCACTTCCACTAGTGCAGAAAAAAATCATAGACCATGAGTGAGAGACGAAGGGGTTCTCAGAAAAGACCTTGAATGTGATAAATGTGAACAAGAATTTTATCTGGTTTTCATGGGATGCTCTCTTCTAAGTTCAGCTCTCATCACGCCTTCTCTACCACCAGCCTTATCATATGGTCATTGGGAAAGACATCTCAAGAGGCAGAGGAGAATCAGAACTGAAGGCTTCAAAAAGAACCTCCAGGAGAAGGGGATCAGTGGGCCAAGTTCCCAGTCTGCCACATTAATTCTAAAATTCTGCAGAATTTAGCATTGTCTGGAGGGGACTTGAGGGACTCTTCCCTTCGTTGAGGTAAGTGCCCAAGGTGAAAGACTCCATAGGCAAGTCAATGTGCCTCCTTTTGTACATATGTTTGGCATGGTTCCAGAGGGGACTTTTCGGGAAAATAAAAAGACTAATGACAGAGGGTATGCTTAAGACCTTCAGACCTGTGCTATCTATGGGAAGGATAATGATTAGGAAAGACTGTAGACTAAAGTGTGCTCAAGGAAGGAGCCAACATCACTAAAACATCAGAGCTGACACCTGGAACACAGGATTCTGATAATAAGTAGGGTAAAAATTAAGCTGGTGGTGAAGACCTGGCACTGAGAGGTCAGCATAGAGATTTCAATGACTTGAAAGTAGAGTTGAAAAAGTTGGATGCTTTGGAGTTGGCACCAAGGATTAAATCCTGCCAATGCCAAAGTAAGATGGTTCAAGAAAGACAACAGTTCTGAAATGTCTGGTCTGAAACTTGTAATGGAGTGCCAAGGCCAGCTTGATAAACCTTGGATAACAGGGGAATGGAATGACACCTATATCAATTTGAGCCATTACAAAGGCTTTCATCATCCTTACCTAGTCTCTCAACTGTCTAGATTTTCACAGAATGCTCCACATTGACCTAGTAGATCTCAGTGAGGAATTGGGGGGGGGTCTAGAAATCTGCCTCACTGAATAGCAGCTGCTGACCATTCTTCTAGGGGAACAATTGTAGATGACTGGTTCAGTGTGGGCAAGCCCCAGCAAAAGAGAGAGAGAGAAAGAGATGGTTCCAAAGTCATAGAAGCTGACACCACTGGAGAAGGGTCAGCATGAGCATAATGGATAGAAGAGAAGCCCAGGGCTAAGAATCTCTTGAATTTCTTTTTCTTTTTGTCTCTCTCTCTCTCTCTGTCTTTATCCTCATCCTTTTGTTTCGCCTTCTCCAAGGGTAGAGAAGAGGCATGAAGGTGGTCTTCAATAATCAACTTATTTTTTGGGGGGGAGAAAATGAGGTCTGAAGACTTAGCAGATAGCACAAAAGTCTGGAGGTGCTCCATCCCCTGGCACACAACATTAAGGTTGGGGGAATCCTGGGGTGGGATTGTGTGCCTGCAGTATGCATATTTTCCAAAGCCCTTAACCATGGCTGGCAGGGAAAAGAAAGCTACAACAGCAGTAACAATCACGGTAGTAACAAATAGCTAACTGCCAGGAAAGGTGAAGAAAATGGGCAAAGGAAAGCAACTAGGCCTACCATGCCTTGTAGCAAGAGCAGGAAAAATATATTTTATTATTTTTGTTTTAAACAAATTTTCAAGATGGAGGAATAAAAATAACAGACTGTGGACTGTGAAGAAAAAACTCTAAAAAAAAAGTGCATGAGTAGCCAAAAAGTAAAACTAATCTGAGAAGTGATCAAGGCATCTTATTTGCTGAAAAAGAAAATGAGATCTGAAAAAGGAGATCACACATGAGCATTGTGGGAGCAGGGATAAAGCACACATGCATGGGAGAGAGGTCATTATTGCTAAATTGGATCCACCTAAAAGTGAGCATCCCAACAATTGAAGTGGACAGAAGGTGTATATTAAGATCATGTTTTTTTTTTTATTTAGGGACTCTGCTCTGGTTTATATGTTAAGTACTATACAATATGAAGGTAACACCTGCGAGACGAAGACTTAGGTTTGCATGTAGATCATTTGTTGCTCACTGCCTAGATAGTATCTTCTATAAATGCAGGTCTGCTTGATGAAATTAATGAGATAGAAGAGGTAATGTTCATTTTCTTTCAATACTTCAGAATTTCCAAGTACACTTACCTCGTAACTGTGTTTTGCACCAACAAAGATATTCCCCATGTCTAGTACATCATAACTGAAAGTTACTTTGGGTCCAATACCTTCCCCTTTGATACGGAGTGGAAGGCGAGTTTCACGACCTGCAAGAGAGAAAAAAAAATTAAAAATCAAAAGTATTTTAATATCATCACAACACGAAAAGTATGTAATCACTATAATGATAGATCTGTGTTATCTGTTTCCATCCTTTCTTAATGTATGGGTCTCAGATCTGACCTCAGATCTGGGCTCGGTCATCCTCAAAATTTGGATCCAGTGTTCAGCTCCTTCCCCTACACATAATCCCTTGTGCAAGGAACAAGCTACCTTAGATCAAATTTGCCCACTATTAAAAAGGGAGGTGCTGCGGTAGCGTTGTCGCCTCACAGTAAGATGTTGTCCTGTTCGATTCTCAGCTACAGCATCGTCTGTGTGGAGACATGCGTGCATGGGCATCCCTTCGTTGAAGGTTGTGCGTCAAGGCAGGCACCTTGGCACGTAAAACTCTACTGCCAATCATTAGCAGACCGGAGTTCCACTGTGGCGACCCCTAACCGGGAAAAGCCGAAAGATACAACATTAAAGTATCAGTAGATGAATAAATTAGTTAACCTTAGCACCATATGACTAATAAGGAAAATAAAAAACAGAATGACACAACCTTCGGAAGCCAAGGCAAGGTCATCTAGAGCCATCTCAGAATTGAAATATTATAACAATAAATATGGAAGGGAAATCTGTACTGTTGGTTGCATATTAGATCTGGCAAAAAGTTCTACACTGGATAACCTTCCTGACATAACCCTCCCCATTTATCCGGGCTTGGGACCAGAATATAGAAATACACTGGCTTGTGCATAGCCAGTGGTTGGGTTGGTTTGGACATGTGCAGAGGAGTGATGCTGGGTATACTGGAAGAAGGATGCTAAGGATGGAGCTGCCAGGCAAGAGGAAAAGAGGAAGGCCTAAGAGAAGGTTTATGGATGTGGTAAGAGAGGATGTGCAGGTGGTTGGTGTGACACAGCAAGACGCAGGAAGAAATGGAAACAAATGATCCACTATGGTAGCTTCTAACAAGAGCAGCCGAAATAAGTAGTAGTAGGAGTAAATATGGAGGGGGGGGGTGGCGGGAGAAGTTGGGGAAGGATGGAAACAGACAACACAAATCTAGTGTTATGGTGAGTATATAACTTTCATATCTGATGTTGTCTTTTCAGTTTGTTCCTCAGTATATGGGACAGTCTCTCTGCTACTTTTTTTTATTTCGGAGGCCTTTACGGAAGGATATTCTGGAGCACAGACAAACTGAAGGTGGCTCTAAATCTGAATGGCATATCTAATTTATAGTGTGAAATGAAAGTATGTACCTTGGACCAGGTAGCTGCAGCACATGTCATCAACTGAAACATTAGAGAAAATGCCACAGATCTGGTGGAATGAGCTTTTTGAGATGAAGGTATTTTCCCCAGTTTTGTCAAAGAAAAGGAGATGAATAACTGATCAGAATTCCTGAAAGGTTTCATCCTGTGTAAACAAAAATGTAATTGGCGATGGACATCAAGTAAGTGCAACGTGCAATGTATCTTTATCTGAAAAATTTTGAAAGAACACTGGAATATTAATGGATTGATTTATGGAAGATTCCGAAGCCACATTAGGCAGGAAAGTTTGGTAAGTTCTTAAAGATACTCTGTCCTTGTGAAAAATTACGTTAAGACGTTTTGAAGACAGGACTTGCAATTCAGAAATTCTGGCAAAAGTGATTGCCACTAGAAATAAAGTCTTCCATTACGAACATTTTAGATCAGCTTTAGCAGCAGGTTTAAATGCGGGCCCAGTTAATGCCTGCAGTGCAATGGCAATGTTCCATCTAGGGACTGGTTCTCTGAGTGGGGGGCATAGTAAAAAGGTACTTCAGTGGAAAGCCCTGGATAATCAGAGATGCAATGGGTGCATGGTTTTCACCCACATGAAAGGAAGATACAGCATCTAACTATACCTTGTACCTTGACTGTATAATAGCTGGAACCACACTGGAAGATGTGTGCAAGAAAATCCAAAAACTACTGGAAGAGGGTCTGAGAAAGGATCAATATTCTTTTCAATGTTCCAAATCGAAAAACTTCCATTTGTTCTTATAAACCTTCATAGCTGAAGGCTTTTAGGAGAAAGAGAAAATGTGGGCAACTGAAGATGAAAACCTGGACTGCTGAACCATCATTGAAACTGGAGAAACCATGTAGTCAGCTTGAGGGACTGAATGTTTGGGTGAGGTGACCCCAACAGGCGAGTCAGAAGATCTGGGTCTGTGCCCAGCATTCAGGGATCTGCTCAGTCTGTCTGCAAAAATGTTGGATCTCCCCAGGATATGCATTGCTATTAGAAAAAGGTGAGAGGATATCACCCACTCCCAGACTCTCATGGCCTCTCAACACAAGTAGCAGGATAGGGTTCCTCCCTGTTTGTTGATATACCAGACAGCTGCCATGTTGTCCATCTGAGTAGACAATCCACAGGAAGGGAGAGATTCCTAAAAGGCCTTCAATGCTAGGAGGATTGCTCTCATCTCCAGTAGATTGATGTAATGATTGGCCTGTGATTGGGATTATGTGCCTCGGACTGCTCTTCCCAAATAATGCCCCCCCTCCCAAACTGGGAAGTGTCCATGGTAACTGTGGCTTGGGGGAAAGCAGAATAAAAGGACACCTTAAAGAACATGCAGAGATTGTAGCCACAGCCTTAATGTGAGTTCTGCAAATGTTCATTGAATCATTGGGAAAGACATGGGGTGTCATTTAATTGACAACTGAACCACCACAGTCCATTGAAGAATGCATGTATAGAACCTGGCCAGTGGCACTAAAATGATCTAGGCTGGCATACAGCCTAGAAGATTAAGCTTCTGGTGAGATAGAACTTATCTGGCTTGTTGATTAAGGGATGTGATTCTTGATTAAAGGATCTTTGGTACTTGAAGTCTTGTGTCCAAGAGTGCCCAGATGACTTCCAGTGACCAGATTGGTTGATCTGGTTGATTGCAATTCCCAGGTCCAAACACAATGGGAGCAATGAGTCCCTGGCCTGAACTAGTAGATTTCTGGAAGGGGCAGTGATGAGCCAGTCATCCAAATGTGGGAATACCTGGAAACCCTGCAGTCATAGGTGAGCTACCGTTACTGCAGTACACTTGGCAAACACCCGGGGGGCTGGGCTAAGTCAAGGTGGCAGATCTTTTAATTGATAATAACTGGCTCACAGCTGGAAGTGAAGGTACTTCCCGAAGCATCTTTCCACCTTTATGTGGTAGTAC